>NC_064862.1:17367314-17667314 GCF_024139225.1 Suncus etruscus
CATCTTGCTTAGGATTTGGATACTAGAACAGATCCCTATAATGTGTTAAAGTCTAGGAATTGAGAAGCTTTTTTCTGTTGGGATATCATTTTACCTGATATTAAATTTTCAGGTATCATATGTAAATATCAAATATGGCTTATGGGAATTGCACTTGATTTTGCCTCTTTTTGGCTTCTTGTTCCTGATAATACCAGACAAGAATTCATTTTAGTATTTATCCCTGCTGGCCCATACCCTGGCCTTATATGACTCAGACTGACTTCTATCATCTTTTCCAGAGTCCACCTAATCATAGACATCCACCCTTTCTTTTCTTAATCATCCCCTTTCACTGCGCTGCAGTTTCAGCCTGAAAGTTCTTTCTCCCACCAGAAATCCCCCTGCCTGGACTTGTAGGACTCAACCCTCTCAATGGTAGGCCTACTTTTCTCTTCTTCTAAACACTTGCTGACTTGAATTCTTCTTTTCTGTTTCTATCATGCTAATAAATTTCACTATGGTCCTTTTCTCTGGCTAGCCTTGCACAATCTTAGAATGAAAATCTTGAAATGAAAGGCTTTATTTCGGAGGACAAAAATATCTCAATCCCTCTCCCACCATATATCAGTTCCTTTGCACTGCCACTGAAGGTAGAACTGTGGCCAAATACCCTGTATGTATAAATACTAAACTAGTCTGAAGATATTTCCTCCCAATCCACTGGTTCAAACCATATTGATAATGTTGGCTTTTTTTCTTCTTGTTGAGGACACAGAAATGTACTCAGAAATAGTGATAGCAAAGGTTCCAGGAGATTCAGATCACACCAGATACTACTCCTCCCCAGTAACATAGATCAGGATGCCAAGGATATACTTTCCAGGGACACTGAAAGACCCCCTAATGATTTTGTTAAATCTTGCTTTTCCTCAATTTGAGAAGTGCCTGCAGCCTTTCCTCCCTCTTTCCATCCTTTTGGATTCAATTTGTACCCCGTCTCTAACCCTAACTCTAAGCCCCCAACCTCCAAGACCCCCATGCTCCAAGACTTATTCCCTCTAGTGATTTTTTGTTTGTTTGCTTTGGGTCACACTCAACAGTGCTCAGGGCTTACTCCTGGTTCTGCACTCAGAAATCAGTCCTAGTGAGCTCAGAGACTATATGGAGTGCCAAAAACAAATCTGGGTAATCTATGTGTATGGCAAGTGTCCTAAATGTTGTACTGTGATTCTATGATTATCCCTTACCCTCATTTCTAACATTTTTTTCTTCTGATAAAATCTTTTTGCATTTAATATGTGTGATGTCTGGTCCTCAGGAGACCCTAATCGATGCAACCCCCCCTTCTGGAAATAATATTAACCACCCTAGCAATAATTCTTAAACATCTTTACTTCCTTTTCCTCCCATATGTGTAAATTCTCTAGGACCATTGTAACTAAGCACCATAAACTGGGTATATAAACAGGAAAGATCTATTTTTCAGGAGACAGAAAGTGACAAATCAAGGTGTCAACCAGGTTGATTTATTCCAAATATTCTTGGGAAGAATCTGTGCAATGTCTTTTTCTGGGTTCCAGTAACAGTCAACCATCCTTGTCATGATAAACTCTACTCTGTCTTGACATGAAATTTTCCTATGTATGGCTTCTATATCTTAATTATGATATATTCATTAATTCTTCCTACCCACCAACTCCATTCAAATTCCCTAAGAGTATATTTAAGACTTTCTGTGATTTAATCCCTATCTCTTTTTCGATATTTTCCTTCTCCTAGCCTTGGGTAGGCTCTGCTTTTTCTCCATGAAGTATCTTCTGCCAACCCAACGATGACAGCATACTCTTGCTAGAATTAATTGTATCATGCAATGACTGCTCACATTTTCTATCACAATACATATGTATACATCCTTTTCCCCCTCCATTGAGGTTCTTGGGAATATCAGGGTTGCTTTTTGCAAGTATCTGATTTCCACATAATGGCTAAAATGCCTCTACAATAGTCTTTTATATACAGTAGACATTTAATAAACATTTCTTGTCTGGCTAAATGGAGAAGCTAAGGATACTTTTTTGTGAAGTGATGGGAGTGACTTTGCTTGTAAACTATTGCCTCATCTTTGTTTCCTCATCATTTCCAACGATGCTTCCTGTTCCATTATTTCTTAATAGATTTTTGTTGCGCTTCATAATAGTTGAGAATTCAGAACAAAGACCATTATTATTCACTTAATAAATAAAAATACAATTGAAAGCTATTATTTATGACCACAGACTATAACAACAGCAAATCTTTAACACGGTTTCTGGTGCACAGTTACTATGTAATATTATTTTGTTTTTATAGTAGAGAACTGAGATCACAGAGCTGAAAGTTTTTACTCTGTAACTAATTATAATATTGTAAAATTACAACTGAAATAGAAGGTAGATACATATTGTAAACATTCTGTACTTGGAATAGCTTGACAATTAAAATAGTCATGCTCATAATTAAATTGAAATCATAAAAACATTTACTTCATAGTTTGCCAAAGTTAAAGTGACACTAATTCACTTTCACAAAAGACACATCTCAGTAATTTTTGACAATAAAACTTTTGACAATAAAAAAGATATGAAAAAGTTTTCATAACAAAACACCAAAGCATTTGTTTTGCAGCAGCAGATACCCTTGTAGTCACAAACACCCTAAGAAGTGAGAATGACTTCCCTTAGCTTTATGCCCAGAAAATATTTTAAGAAGGCTGTACATATTCTTGCTTCTACACTATGTAAACTGTATGTTTGTACTTTAGAGTTTAACCTTCTTGATACATATATGAGTGTTATTTTATTTTATTTTATTTTATTATTATTATTATTTTTGGGTTTTGGGCCACACCCGGTAATGCTCAGGGGTTACTCCTGGCTATGTGCTCAGAAGTTGCTCCTGGTTTGGGGGACCATAGGGACACCGGGGGATCGAACCGCGGTCTGTCCAAGGCTAGCACAGGCAAGGCAGGCACCTTACCTTTAGCGCCACCGCCAGGCCCCCAGTTGTTTTAAATTATTTGGAATGCTCTTTAGGAAGTTCTGAAAAAAGTAAAATATTCTATATAACTTGATGCACTAAATTAATGAATAAATTTAATATATTGGTAAGTTTATAATAAACAATTGAAATTAATAAAATACATCCTTAAGCATATTCATATTTTTTGTTTTTAAGATGAAAATCATTTTCTAGACATTCTGTGCTTTCAAATATCAGGTAAATCTTACACTTTTATTTCATGATGATTGAACTGAGGTTTGGGGACCAATAAATATCATTATTGCTTTTTCCTAAAATAACTTTAAACTTGACTCCAAAACCTAGGTAGTAAATCTGAGTGAGCAAAGTGGGAGTAATACACTATATATACCCTGGTTTATGGTATAGTCTTTTATTAATACTCTACCATGAATTCAGCATAATGCTTGATTCTCTGGCAAACTATTATTCTTGTTAGAAGCAGCAAAAGGTGTGTTTTTATTCCTTCAGAGTTCAGTACCATCTCCCCATTTTTCTTTACCTATGGATATATGCTAGTGTAATTGGGGATGAAATTCAGGCACCAAAAATTTTGTACCAGCATGGTGCTGCACCGTAGAGGGCTTGTTCATCCCATATGTAATTTCCTTCACACAATAAATAAATGAGAATTTATTTTTTCTTCAAAAACTTAACAGTGCTCATGGAGAAAATACCAACAACCAATAAACTAGGATTGGTGTAACTATTCTCAAGTGATACCATCTTAATCTCTGTGTTCTCTTTTTTCCTTAGGTAAGTGCTGTTTTCTCTCCATTTCTTCAGGGAGTGTTGATTTGTCTGGTAAGTGTTTCTTTTATGGTGGTACAGTGTTGCTTCAAAGCTGTCTGCAAATTGCCTGGGAAACCAAAAGGCAAACTGGAAAGTATAAGCAGGCATTAGACATGTTTTATATTGAAATTGAGGGTGTGTGTTCAATCTTTTTTAAATTAACTTTTCTCGCTTGAGATATTTCTTTGGAGTTATGGCAGAGCACATTTTGTTCTAAAGTCTGGAAAAGGGCCCAAGAGTTGATTAAGTGTTAATGAAAACTTGCTTTTCATAAATTCTTTGTATGTGGGGTTTCTTTTCTTTCTTTGTTTTTCTTTCTACTTCTTTATGCCTGTATGGAATGCATGTTTTTATGCCTTTCATTGGACTCTGGTAAAATATAAAATTCCACATGAGAGCATTTTGTTGAAGTTCTTGCTATTTGTGTTGTGTGAATTGGATCTTCTAGTTTTATTATTATCAAGAATCACACTTGCCTTCGATCTCCTCCTTCACAAGTACAGGGTCTTCATCTAACAGTATTAGAGGTTCCTTTGGGATTAAGTTTGATGTATGACAACATTGTTATTAGTTACTGAAACTGACCTTTTCTAGTCATGTCAATACAGACACATTATCTTACAGATTTCCTTGCGTAGATTACTGAGTGGTTGTTTTCTGGTTGCTTTCTGTTGAAACCAAGATTATTTTTTTAAAGAAAGACCAAAAAGCAATAGAAGGGGTGGGGGTAGAACAGAAACAAAAAAAGCAAATAATTTGATTTGTCAGTCAAATTTCATAGTTAAGCAGACAAACTCTGGTGGCTTCTTCTCATTTTATTTTTATGATAGTTAACTTCATTTTCAGTTGATACAGAAAATGCGTCACTATTTTGCTTGTGCCTGGCATATAGGAAAGTAAGTGTTTCTGGCCTAACACCTGAGTGATTATTTTATATTACTAGTTCAGATGATTCATTTCACTAGCAGTAGCTGCTTCTTGAACGCGTTAGATTTGATACAGTTATATTCTGCTATTCTTGTTTAATATCTCCTCTTCGAAAACTCGTGTTCCTACATTGATTAATTTCTCTGAGATGTATGTAGTTTGTTGTTTGAAGAGGCTTTTATGATGGTTGGTTCTTGAGAGAGAACCTTTAAACTGGAATCTCTTTGTGTTTATGTGTGTTTAATAGAAAATGTTTGAAGAAGAGTACGCAGAGGTTAACTAAATTTCTCCTGAAACATTCAAAAGACTGTCATCTTTGCTTTAAATAACCGGCATGAGATTTTGACCCCATGCTGTGTTCAGTCCTGCAAAAGAATTTTCTATTAAAGATTCTGGATTAAAAAGATCACAAAACAGGAGACAGAAGATGGAAGGGTGAAGAAGGTTAGATTTCAAACTTGCTTAGGCTGTTCCCCAGACTTTGAACTCTATCAGAGACCCACAGACATGTGAACCAAAATATTATCCGAACAGATCGCTTAACAACGGGCTCGCCAGTGAAGCCCATTTTAAATGGACAAAGTTAGCCCATGCTGGGAGTTTTTTATTCATTGCCTTTTGACCTTATTGGATGCCATAAATGAAATATGCTGCTGTAGGTTTGAAAAGGCCAGGGGCTACTTCTTTATACCACACTTGTGATAGGGGGGAAAAAAAACAAGAGCGGACAAATGCAGTACATTTAATTCTCTCTTAACTCAGGCAACAATAATATAAAGACACTTTGGTTCCGAGCTGTAACCCCATTTTGATACAAGATCTTCCTTTGTTATTTTAAAATTCTTTCACTTTATTCAGGTAAGCCATCCAGAAAGGTCAACCCCAGAGAAGTGTCTGGGTTTTATTTTCACTATAAAGAGAACTTGAAAATGTCTTATTTGAGAGAGTCTGTTTTTAACGTCGGTTTTCTGATTTCTATTGTGTGGCTTCTATTATGAACATGTTTCCCTTTGAAATCAGATGTACTATTTCTGCCAGTGAACATATCTAAAATATCATTATTTTTCTTATTAAAAAGTGCTGGTATAGCTAGCTAGCACATCTCATGGCCCTACTGAATTTTCACGGCTTGAAAGAAGTGACTATATGATTGTATGAGTGATAAGCACCCAGCTTTCATTTCCACATTGTTTGAAAATTCTTTGGTGGTCTGATTAGCTAAGATATACCATACTTCGTGGACATTAAATGTCTAATTATGCTAGGTATATTCTGTAATGTAGGTTTTGCTATATGATTTCCATAGTGATAAGATCTATTGTGGAGTTGGACTGAATTATGGAAGACATTGTATGCAATCTCTGCTCTAGTGACTTGTGTTAGTTCTGTATTTATTAAGAGAAATAGAGTGTTTCTTTGTCCTGTTAATACTGTGTCACCAAGCTGGGGATGCCAGACACTAGCATATGAGTGATGCTAGTAGAGATGACACTTTGCACTAAAACCTTAATTGTCAATTAATAAGTAATGGAGAGAGAGACTGGAAGTGACATAGGGGGTTGTGGGGAGAGTCATGGGTATTTTGGTAGCCAGGGTTGGACAGTATCTTTGTACATCAATGCTAGAAATTTGAACACTATTGTAACCCTATCTCCTAACCTGAACTATAATATTTTAAAATTAATTTAAGGAATAATAAAAGGAAAGGTAACAATGCAAGATAGAATATGAAGCCTATGAGAAAGGGCATTGAACATTTTGCACACAGGCAACCTGTAGAGAAAGCAGTTGATTTGGAATTATTTGGTCTTTTTAAATTCTCCTCATGCCCAGTAGGGGGGAATTTGTCAATGACTATATCTCAATCTTTTCTCATTTAGAGACATGGAAGTAGGCAAATTTCAGCTCCCTACAGGGAAGGTTCCAATAAATCAGCTCTTTTTAGTACCAGCCCCACATTCGCCAGGGTTGGGTGCCTCAGGGGACTTAGGCATTGCCTCTGGGTCTGTGCTAGCTCAGCTGGGATCCTGGCTCACTGAGTTGGATCTAGGTTTGTGTGTGGCTCATCAATACGAAGTGTGATTTTGACTCTCTGAACTTGGTTTGTCCTGTTAATACCTAACTGGTTCAGCGTTTTTTAGCTCCAGTATACTGGACAGTTTTCATTTGTTTTAGATTTTCGTTTCAGACTCAGTAGGTAGTGCTCAGGGTTTCTCCTGGCTCTGCACTCAGAAATCACTCCTAAGAAGACTAGAAGGCACCATATAAAGTGTAGGTTTTTTTTTTTTAATTTGTAAATCCAGGAAAGACTATTTTTATTAAAAATTTAACAGAAAATATTTAAAGCTATTTCAATCAACTTGACAAACTTTAAATTAAATGTGTCTTTTTTTTAAAATAATATATTTAAACACCATGATTACAAACATGTTTGTAGTTGGGGTTCAGTCATAAAAAGGGGGTGTAGGGGATTGAGCCTGTAAGGCAAGCACCCTACCTCCTATGGCTCCAGCCTGTTTGTTTGATTTTATTGTTTTATTCATTTTGTTCAGCCTCTGCTTTTTTATTAAAGAATAGTCATAGGCTAGCTAAGTGTCAAAGAGTTTTTTTTTCCTTTAATATCTATTTATTTTATTGTTAGGGATGTGGGCGCATGCCTGGCAGTTATAAGGAACTACTTACTCACTGCTCTGTGCTTGAGGTTGTTCCTGGCTATGCTTAGGAGTTCAGTGCTAGGGATGGAGCTAAGATCTCTCACAGGCAAAACATATGCGCTAGCCCTTTGGTTTATCTCGCCAACCACTACCATTTTGTTTTAAAAGCATGAGCATGGCACTGGAGCAATCATACAGTGTGTAGTGCACTTGCCTTGCATGCAGTCTACCTGGATTCAATCCCTGGTATTCCTTATGGTCCCCTGAGCAATGCCAGAAAAGATCCCTGGGCACAAAGCCATATTAAGCCTTAAACATTGCCAAGTGTGGCCCCAAAATCATTACTATCACCCCAACAATAAAAGGAGTCTCTTTCCTAGAACCAAGAAGGGAGCTGAAAAAAAGCCTCTTTGACCTTCCATTGTTTTTTGCCCATCTAATCCTATTGCCCAGTGGAATTTTGCAATAAAGAAAAGTGAAAATATTTTGCTTCCCATTATGCCTCACTTCCCCTTCCCAATTTTTTCTAATAGTCCTTCTGAAATGATCTACCTTTCTTAAATTATATTTTAAATTTTCTTTGTTTGTAATAAATTTCATGGTGTGATAACATGACTCTCAGTTTCCTAAATGCGAACAAAAGGAGCCTTAAACAATTCATCCATTAATTCTCACTTTGTTAATTTAACTCATCAACTCAATTTTAATCATGGAAAATTGACATAGACCCCTTATAGCCCCCTCCATTTCTTGCCTTTTTATTTATATTTACACAATTACTATACTTTCTATCCTCTACAAATATTAATGGTTTGTGTTTAGTTATGGTATATGTACAAAAATACAGACTAGGAAACATTAAAATGTGTTCACCATATTGTGTCCCTTACAGTATTTTGGTGTTGTTTTTAAAAGGTCATGTATGTGAACAACAGAAGATACACTACACTGTATTTGCTGCATATAATTGTCTTGGAGCTATATAGGATGATAGAGATTAGAAGGAAATTCTACTAATCAACCAAGTGGTTCAATATAGAATCAAAGTTCCAAAATGATTTTGGCAAATTAGTAGTACAGCATGTTCTGAGATGTAGAATAGATTCAGTTGTGGTTGTCATATATTATATATACCTTATATTCCCTTTAAAAACCTTAAGATTTTTTATAAAATTGAAGATAATTTTTATATAAAATGCATGTAATGCTCAACTCTTCTGAAACAATTGTGTAACATCAGTAAATCCAGATTATTTTAACTACTAAGGTTCAGCAAAAAATCTGAAATAGTTTTTGGTGGGACAAACATGAGGAACATAGGACATTAGTAAGTTTACTAAAGTTCTATTGAGAAGTTTCTATTTTTGTTTGTCTTTTAAGTCACATCCAGAAGTACTCAGGACCTACTCCTGGCTCTGCACAGGTTAGAGGAACTTATAGAATGCCAGGAATTGAACCTAGGTTGGCCGTGTATAAGACAAATGCCCTATCCACTATATGTAGAATTACTCTGACACTCTATTGAGAACTTCCTGTGTAAAAGAAAAGTTGTGATAAATACCAGTCCAAAAATATGTACCAATAAATCTTTCAAGACTTGGAATTTTTTATTATTTCTCTTTATATTTAAAAAAAATTGAAATATTGGTGCCTTAGTTCACTCCTATGAATAAGTAATAGAATCTGATTATAGCTTAAATATGTAGAAAATTGCAGAAGAAATTAATCTCTCAAAATAATTATTTATAATCAAGACTACATTTCCTTACTGGGTAGGATACAATAAATATTAATATTATAATACACATTACTATGATATTATATACAAGTATATAATATAAATGTATAAGTGTATAATATATACATTTATATTATAATACATATAAAGTATATTTGATATTTTGAGCTTAACAGTAAGATATTCCAAAACATTTTTTCCTGATAATATTGTTTAAACCTTTATAGTGATCCCTTAAAAGTCTTAGATAAAATAGTACTTGGAGAGGCCTACATTTCATTTTATAATGAATCATATACCTATTTAATTGAAAATGTTACAACATTTTGTGTTAATCATGATAGAATGCCTCAGAGGGCTTTTTTAATTATATTTTTATGACTTGACCAATTTTATGTTTTAAAATTTAATTTCTTTCTCCTTCATATAGTTCTCTTCTTTTTAATGTGCTTTTATCTCCACTAAATACTCTGGCATATTCAAAACACCTTACAGTAGAGGTCAGTGGTGTTAAAGGTCAAGACTTTCTAATTTATTACTTTTTGGTCAGTAATCACTTTAACCACATTTATAAAACATAAAATACTTTATATTACATTTTAAAATATGTATAAGACTATAGTCATTCCCCGTGGATCTTTACTTTATCAAGGTTTATTATTGTTTTTTGTGGGGGAGGGATAGGTATATCTAATAGTGCTTATAGCTTACCTGTAGCTCTATTCTTTGTGGTGCTTGGGGATCATAGATAGTGCTGGGAACCAATTCTTAGCCATTGTCTTTATCCCTGTACTCTCTTTCTGGCTTTGTATCAAGGGTTGTTTGCTCAACTACAATTTCTCTTGTTTTGCTTTGCTTTGTTTTGCTTTGTTTTCTTTTTCTATTTGGCCAGTTCAGCCATCTGACAATTCAACATAATGTCAGGAAAAATAGTTGGGTATGAATAAAAAACAAGGGAAAGGCTAAACAGATCATGAAATGTCAGGGCCAACAGGAACCTTGAAAAAATATTCTGCAGTATTATATTTACTTATAAGTACAATGAGAATCAGCTGTGAGAAAGGTGAAGGGATTTGCCCAAGTTCAGCTCTGTCTTTTGATTCCTAATCCAATCTGCTGATGCATCAAGCAGAGTTTGAAAGAAATTTACTCTTACCTGTGTATTTGGTTGAGATCAATTCTATTCTATTGATGATATTCTTTAGTTCTACTTATATACTTATGCTAATAAGCTAAAACAAAATTTAAATGAAACTCTACTTATGCCCAACATTATAGTCTTCCTCAATTCACACAGCATTCATTAAAGGTAAACACACTCATTATATGAAATGTGAATATTGACATGAGTAATGTCTGAAATATACCAAATATGAATCATAACACATCCCAAAGTTTAATTGTTCAGACCACACATATATCTGGAAACACCCAATTTGAAGTGCTTGGAATTTTGCTAATTGATTTGTCAAGGGAAGACCTATCTATTCAAGATCAAGTCTGGACTTCACATTGCAACAACCTTCATTTGCTAGAAGTTAAAACTACCTATATTTTTTATTATGGATAACATTAAAAAAATCTAATGTTATTTTAATAAATAAACCATTTTGTAGATGTCATATAAAATCATAGTGAATACCAGTTTGTGATGAGGTGGAATTTCAAAACATCTTGGAGTAGCCATAATTTGTCTTTATAAAAATACAAGTTACATTTAGTGTTTGATCACATTAAAAATATGATCATTTTTAATCTTGACTAAAGATCTTTTATTTTATACACAAAATCATTATTTACCACCTTAAGATTTTCTATTTAGATTGGATTAATTGCATTTAATAAGTAGTATGGTTAGCACCCCTATAATTAAAGTTAAAAAGGGGAGTCTGAGCATGTTTAGCGTTCATTGTAGGTTATCCAGATTGAAAACAGTAAATTAATAATGAGGTATTCAATACCTCATGCATTTTGGTTAGATCCATGACATACTTTCTCATAAGTTTTTTCATTTAAGAAAAAAATTTTAAAATATGATAATTATTGAACACTTAGTGGTGAATCCTACAACTTTGGACTTACAAACATGGTAAATAGAATCTCATAATTCTGTAATGCACAATTTTAGTAGTGGCATTAAATTCCCCTTGTTTGAAATTAACAAAGAGCAAGGTAGGGGTTACTCTATCTTGTTAAATTATGGGTCTTAATTTTGATTGCAATTCACCTGAGAGCACTCAGCTGAAGTATTTATGCCCATTAATTTATACTATTCACAACTCAACTGCAGTGGATTAAAAGTCTACATTTTTATATAAAAACAGTTACATCACTAAATATTTTATTACTTGTGGAAATCATTTCAAGGCAATTGTGTGCTTCATTGTGTTTCTTCAGTAAAATATAAAGCCTAATGCTTTTGTTTAATACAAAAATTAAGGTTTAAGATCATCAGTGATTGTTTCCTATGAAAGGATATATTACCTTACAGTCTAAATTGCTTAAGGGCACAGAGAAATATTAAAAAATAATATCATAGATCAGAGCAAAGCCAGTTTTATATTATCTCTGTGAATTTTAAAATTAATTTGAGCAGCTAAGTCTATTAACATCAAAGAGTAAATCTATTTAAGTGAAAAATTATTTTCACATGTAAGTTTTTCTATAAAAATTTTTATCTAGATATTAATGAAAAAACTTAAACATATTGAATCATTTACCTTATTTGATGTTTTCTTGGAAGGCAAATATATTTTCCTTATTATGTTCCTTCCAGAAGATATTAAAAAGTCATGTATAATATTTTTGCTTTACAATCAATGATATAACATTTTTACTGTTATCTCTGAGAATTTTATTCAGGGTGATTCTGTCCTAGTAAGAAAGTTCTAGACTTAGATAATCCTCAATTAAGCTGGCAGGCCAAGTATTAAACTGCTGTCTCACTTCTACAATTGGACATATTTAATTTTGCGACCAAGTGCATAAACTTCTCCAGTTCCCATAATCCAATATTTGTCTCTGACCAACAGTATTGTGTGTGGACAGGGAATTTGTTTTTACTTACCCCTAAACCGCCTCTTCCTTCTTAACCTATGCTTTAAGATTATCCAACTGTATTTGATGCTTCAACTACAGAGAACTTTGCCAAGTCAATTTACTATATCATTGACATGTCATTTAATTGATGGTTGTATTGCCATTGAACATCTTACAGATAATATCTAGATATACAGTTAATAAAAAAGAAAGATCATGTGCCCTTCTTTATCAAGAAGAAAATGTCAGAAAAGGGGCTGGAGAGATAGCATGGAGGTAGGGCATTTGTCTTGCATGCAGAAGGATGGTGGTTCGAATCCTGACATCCCATTTGGTTCTCAGAGCCTGCCAGGAGCCATTTCTGAGCGTAGAGCCAGGAGTAACTCCTGCGCGCTGCCGGGTGTGACTCAAAAACCAAAAACCAAAAACAAAAGAAAGAAAGAAAAAAGAAAATGTCAGTGAAAATCATGTCAAACAAGACTGAATGAACCTTGATAATTACTTTTGTCCTAATTTTTGTTTTGTTTTGTTTTTGGGCCACACCCGGCGTTGCTCAGGGGTTACTCCTGGCTGTCGGCTCAGAAATAGCTCCTGGCAGGCACGGGGGACCATATGGGACACCGGGAATTCGAACCAACCACCTTTGGTCCTGGATCGGCTGCTTGCAAGGCAAACGCCACTGTGCTATTTCTCCGGGCCCTTTTTTGTTTATTTTTATTTTATTTGTGGAACAGTTTGGAGACACACCTGGCATTGTTTATGATCTATTCTGCTCTGTGCTCAGGAGTCTCAAATTCCTAAGGTCCAGCACTATGTATTAAGGCTCTGTATTATCTCTCCAGCTTCTAAGTTTTGATTGTTTGATTTTTAGTAAGTTTTATTTCTATTCACAGCAAGAAATTCCAAGAAAATCTGTCAAAAATGTGTTTTGGGTTTTGATGATATACCTGGGAAGTGCTCAGGGTTTACTCCTGGTTCTGTGCTCTGAGATCATTCCTGATGGGCTTGGGGTGCCAGTGATCAAACCCAGGTCGGTTGCATGCAAAGCAAATGCCCTAAGCACTGAACTATTGTTCTGGCTCCTGCACTATTGGTTGGACCCTGTCAAAAATTTTAAAGTAAAGCTGAAACTAACATCCAGAGGCTGGGAGATTTGTAACCTCTCTTCTTTCCCAATTTCTTTACCCTTCCATCTGCCAATCAAAATTTCAAAGTGCATTTGATTACCCTGGAAATGGGAAAATGCCCAAATCCTTCTTAGACTCCCCAGCTTTTTTTTTTTTTCCTATCACAGTGAGTAACTAGAAATGTTTGGATTATTTTTGGTATATTCCAGTTCAAAGGGAGAGTGAGCTGACAGTCCTCAAATTCCATTCCAGTTATCTTTGTGATTTTCCAAGAAAGGCTTTTCTCTGCATCTTAAATTAGAGAGGTTTCTTCAAGTTTTTTTTTAAAGAAACTATTTAATGCACATTTTATATTGCTGTGAAAGTGCTCAGGAAAAAGGTGGTAAGAGTTTCTTTGCTTCTTTCTGTTAAATTCAAACCCATTCACAAAACATTCCCTAAACTTTGTCTTTCTTTCCAAGTGTACAACTTGTGGACCAAGTCAGGGGTCAGGTGGCTATGTTTTCAGATATCACCACCCCTCTGCTACTGTGCCAATTAATAGTATATTGAATCTAACTGAATGCCTCTGTGATGATTAATTTATATTTTGTTCCAGGAATGTTCCCATTGCTTAAGTCTGGCATTTGAAATGTAAATGAGTAGTGCTTTTTGTGATGAATACTGCCAAGAATTTAAGTTCTTAGAATGTACAAGCACTGAGCATTTGACAATTGCTATAAATATATTTAAATGTAGTAAATATCTAGAGCCCAAAATATGATGCTATGCTTGGTTACTTTTGTTCATCCAATGGTAAAAATAACCCCATTGCTACCATTTTGCCCTGATGAGAAACTACTTGCCTCACCTTTAATAGAAATCTCAGAAACAGCACAAGAGATGATAAAATTGCAAGGTTTCCTTTAGCCCTGGACAAAAAAAAATAGTCAAGGTAAAATTACCAATAATGAAAAGTCATGTAAAAATTAACAAATATCCACCTTAATTTATTAATTGTAGTTTAGAGTAATAAGATGTCCTTTGTGAGAAAAATTACATAAGTGTTTAATTTGGACTTACAGTGACTGTAGTTATCATTTGTAATGTTATGAAATCTCTATAATATCTAAAATCTTTTCATCTAAATTTAATCACTGGATTATATCATCTGAAAATGTCCATCTTCAGCTGTAGCAGATCTGAAAAAGTGTGTATTTTGTACAATTAAATCTATAAATCAACACTCGCTTGGAGTGATCCTGTCCAGTTGAATTTTAATTTGCTGTTGGGAACAATTTAAATATTAGTATAATGACTAACTATAACTGAATAGTAATTAACATATTTTCTTTTCTTTATATTTTCTTGAAGGAAAGTGTTGTTGATGTGAGATACTTTCCTTTTTTTTTTTTTTTTTTTTTTTTTTAGTTTTTGGATCACACCCGGCAGTGCTCAGGGGTTACTCCTGGCTGTCTGCTCAGAAATAGCTCCTGGCAGGCACAGGGGACCATATGGGACACCGGGATTCGAACCAACCACTTTTGGTCCTGGATCAGCTGCTTGCAAGGCAAACACCGCTGTGCTATCTCTCCGGGCCCGTGAGATACTTTCCTAATTGTACTTTGGTATAAATCCCCAGATCTAAAGTGCTAATTTAAAATTAATTTTGGAATAATCTGAGAGAACTGAAGTTCTTCTAAAGTACATACATAATTTATATATAAGATTCTATATATTTTATATAATTATATATACTTACTTAATATAGTATATAATATTAATATGTTAATATGTATTATAATATATAATATATTGCTTCTTGGTCCACATCCAGTGACGCTCAGGGTTTACTCCTGGCTATGCACTCAGAAATGACTCTTGGCTTGGGGAACCATATGGAATGCTGGGGGATCCATCCTAGGTTAGCTCCTGCAAGGCAAATGCCCTACCACTTGCACCACCACTTCAGCCTTCTAAAATTTATATATATTTACAGATAGTTCTAATCAGGCCTTACTATAAAGCCCTAATCAAAAAAAGTTAGTTTAGAATTTTGGAATATGCTCATGGATTGGCAGGATTAACATCATCAAAATGGCAATACTCCCCAAGGCATTATATAGATTTAATGCTATCCCTCTAAAGATATCCATGACATTCTTCAAAGAAGTGGATCAGGCACTTTTGAAATTCATTTGGAACAATAAACACCCTCGAATAGCTAAAGCAATCATTGGGAAAAAGAATATGGGAGGAATTACTTTCCCCAACTTTAAACTGTACTACAAAGCAATAGTTATCAAAACAGCATGGTATTGGAATAAGGACAGGCCCTCAGATCAGTGGAATAGGCTTGAATACTCAGAAAATGTTCCCCAGACATACAATCAACTAATTTTTGATAAAGGAGCAGGAAACCCTAAATGGAGCAGGGAAAGCCTCTTCAACAAGTGGTGTTGGCACAATTGGATAGCCGCTTGCAAAAAATTGAACTTAGACCCCCAGCTATCATCATGTACGAAGGTAAAATCCAAATGGATTAAAGACCTCGATATCAGCTCCAAAACCATAAGATATATAGAACAGCACATAGGCAAGACACTCCAGGACATTACAGGCATCTTCAAGGAGGAAACTGCACTCTCCAAGCAAGTGAAAGCAGAGATTAACAGATGGGAATATATTAAGCTGAGAAGCTTCTGCACCTCAAAGGAAATAGTGCCCAGGATACAAGAGCCACCCACTGAGTGGGAGAAACTATTCACCCAATACCCATCAGATAAGGGGCTAATCTTCAAAATATACAAGGCACTGACAGAACTTTACAAGAAAAAACATCTAATCCCATCAAAAAATGGGGAGAAGAAATGAACAGACACTTTGACAAAGAAGAAATACAAATGGCCAAAAGACACATGAAAAAGTGCTCCACATCACTAATCATCAGGGAGATGCAAATCAAAACAACGATGAGATACCACCTCACACCACAGAGAATGGCACACGTCACAAAGAATGAGAATAAACAGTGTTGGCGGGGATGTGGAGAGAAAGGAACTCTTATCCACTGCTGGTGGGAATGCCGGCTAGTTCAACCTTTATGGAAAGCGATATGGAGATTCCTCCAAAAACTGGAAATCGAGCTCCCATATGATCCAGCTATACCACTCCTAGGAATATACCCTAGGAACACAAAAATACAGTACAAAACCCCCTTCCTTACACCTATATTCATTGCAGCACTATTTATCATAGCAAGACTCTGGAAACAACCAAGATGCCCTTCAACATACGAATGGCTAAAGAAACTGTGGTACATATACACAATGGAATATTATGCAGCTGTCAGGAGAGATGAAGTCATGAAATTTTCCTATACATGGATGTACATGGAATCTATTATGCTGAGTGAAATAAGTCAGAGAGAGAGAGAGAAAAACGCAGAATGGTCTCACTCATCTATGGGTTTTAAGAAAAATGAAAGACATTCTTGCAATAATAATTTTCAGACACAAAAGAGAAAAGAACTGGAAGTTCCAGCTCACCACAGGAAGCTCACCACAAAGAGTGATGAGTTTAGTTAGAGAAATAACTACATTTTGAACTTTCCTAATAATGAAAATGTATGAGGGAAATGGAGAGCCTGTTTAGAGTACAGGTGGGGGTCGGGTGGGGAGGAGGGAGACTTGGGACATTGGTGATGGGAATGTTGCACTGGTGATGGGTGGTGTTCTTTACATGACTGAAACCCAAACACAATCATGTATGTAATCAATGTGTTTAAATAAAAAAAAGAAAATAATTATATATTTGATATAAATAAAAATTAACAACAAGAAAAAAAAGAATTTTGGAATAATCTAGGAGAAAATGAAAGGTCCTTTCAATGTTACTAATTTTACAGATAAATCAATATATCATCTATAATATAAAAATATGACTCCAGTATTAAAGACTCAAGCAATTGTCTTTGAATTGTTGAAGGATTTAAAATGAAGTTCCCCTAATTATTAAAACATCATATTTTTCTTCTTCTTGGTCAGAAGAAGTTTTGGTTTGTAAGTAGATAAAACTGTTTTACTGTCAGAAAAATCATAGTGTTGCAACAAAGCAATTTTAGTCCATAAGTCTGCAATTAGAGCCACAGACCTAGGTGGCAGTAACACTTTTTTGAAAGCCACAAGTAACTTACATTCCATCTTTTAATAAGGCATGCATGACAAAATAATTTTGGGGTCAAAACTGTTTGAGAAAAAAGAAACATTCATAGGAAAAATTTGTGGGAATTACTTTTTTAATGATCGCACAAATTGCCATTTTCTGGAAATAGCTGGTATGTGTAGAAATCAAATCACCTGAACATCTCATTTTTGCATTATAGCTCCAGCTGAATTTCTTGATAGAATTATACTTACATTACGACCAGCTGCTTCTTTTTAGTCTTAACTATAATTCCATTTAGGGACTCTGTTATTATATCAAAACAGAGTAAAAATCTAGTTATATAGTTCAAGAGTCTTCACAATTGGTGCTCTTTGATTGTGCTTTGTGTGAACCACTCATCTGACTAATCCCTGATTCATTTTTTATTACCTGGTCTTATTTTAATGTCCTTGAACCACACCTGCCTGGAAGTGACTGCCAGTTCCAGTAGCATGAGCGGACTGCTACTGGGATTTGTAGCAGATATTTGTAACTTGGAAGAGCCTTTTTCCAAAAAGACAAGTGAAGCTCAGAGGTTACTCCCAGACATACTGACTTTCTGATTTGATGAGAACTCTTTTCACTTCACTTTCCTTCTTAACTGTATAATTATATACAGGGTCTCAAACTCAATTTACCTGGGGGCTGTAGAAGACAAAGTTGGAGTGAACCTTGAGTGCAAAGTCAGTAGTAAGCCTTGAACATTGGGGGTGTGTGACCCAAACAACTAAAACAAAACAAAACAAAAAAAGATTTTACTAGGGTAGGGCCACAAAATGTTGTACGGAGGGCCGCAAACGGCCCGCAGGCCACGAGTTTGAGACCCCTGATACACTAATATATGTATATATACACTATGTATAGGTATAAATACACTAATATATTTTGTATATACTATTCTATATACACTATACTGTATATAATATATACACTAATACACTAAAGTACAGATTGCACTTCTCATGTCTGAACTTTAATACTTATTATTACTATTATTCATATATCAACACTATAGATTTCTTTTTTTTTGGTGGTTTTTGGGTCACACCTGGCAGTGCTCAGGAGTTTTTCCTGGCTCCGTGCTCAGAAATCGCTCCTTGCAGGCACAGGGGACCATATGGGACACTGGATTCAAACCGATGACCTTCTGCATGAAAGGTAAATGCCTTACCTCCATGCTATCTCTCTGGCCCCTACACTATAGATTTCTTATAAATAAAGAGCAAATAGATAAAAGGAATGAATTTTTGACTTATTAAATTATTTTGACTTATTAACAGAGTTCATATTTTAATAATGAAAATATAAAGAGTTTATTTTTGGACAAAAGCCATGTCAAATATCTTAGTTGTTTGAATTTTTCTAAATATCTTAGACAGTGCATTTTTTCTGCTTAGGTAAGAGAACCAAAAATCTTGAATAGGATTATATATTCTTACAGAAGTTAATAACTCCACTCTAAAGAAATATCAAAACTTATTGATAATGATTAAAGTGTTTTTTAAATCTCTTGGGGACTATTTACTGGTAATTTGTTATATTTTTATACTGCCAACTTTTGAGAATGGAAAATGGTTGTAATTTACAGTTTTCCTTTGATAGGGGCTCTGGTACTGCCAAGGTTACCAAGGTTTTGAAAAGGAAGAAGATTCACTTTCTACCTCCTTTTATTTATATTGGTGGTTTATTTAACATGAAATATGGAAACAGAAGTCTTTTTTGTTAAAGTAATAAGAAGAGAGAATTGAATTGAGTAACTTGGGCTCCATTCAGGTCATATGGAATGAAGAAATGAGTAGATAACACACAAAAAATTTGAGAACTCAGAAAAATTAGTTTGTTTCAATGACTAGGCCAACTCTACCCAGTTCATCACTGCGATCTCTCACTTAAATCTTCTGCTTTGGATTGCTTTTTGTCATACAACTTGTCTGCTTCTTCACATTTATTAAAGGACAGGTCTAATCTATTCAAGAATGGCGTGATCGGTTTTTGCAGTTCTTTGCTTCAAAGCAGTAAGACTGTTAGCACATAGGAAGTTGCCTCTCTAACATATATAGCTTTAGCTAACAGCTCCAGATAAAAACTGCATTGGTTGTATTAATTGCTGTCGTGCTTTTTGGATTTTTTGGTTTAATTTTTCTTTTTGTATTGTTGTTGTGTTTCTATCCCTGTTTCCCTTTCTTCTCTCAAATTGATATTTATAACCTCTAGGGACTCTGCCCATTTTTTGCTTGTTTGGTTTTTTTTTTTCTTTTCTTTAAGCAGAACCACATAACCTGAACCATCTTGTTCCGCCTATCAAATTGAGGGGGAAATAATGGAGGGTTCTTGACCAGACAGTTGTATGATCACTAATTAGTAATAAAAATGATCAGACTTAAACACAAAATCCAAAGCCAATGACAACAGAATTGATACCCAATCTACAACAAGCTAGACACAGAGGGGACCACTTATACTAGCAGGTTGGTGGGTAAGGGAGAGGGATATGGGATGCATGCTGGGAACGAGGGTAGAGGGAGGACAACTCTGGTGGTAGGAATTCTCTGATTCAATGTCAATATGTACCTAAAATATTACTCTGAAAGATATGTAATTCACTTTGGTCAAAATAAATATTTTTATTATAAAATAAAACTGCAGTCAAAGTTATGGGAACAAAGACACCTTTAAGTCTAGCAAATTTTGATCTTTAAATCTGACAAATTATGTCTGCTGAACCCCAGAAGAAGTGAAATATTTAGACAGTGGACCTCCATAAAAAAAAAAAAAAACATCCACCTGGGTCAAAGAGTAATATAGAAAAAAGACATAGGGAAGGAGGGAGAAGGAAGGAAGGAAGGAAGGAAGGAAGGAAGGAAGAAGGAAGGAAGGAAGGAAGGAAGGAAGGAAGGAAGGAAGGAAGGAAGGAAGGAAGGAAGGAAGGAAGGAAGGAAGGAGGGAGGGAGGGAGGCAGGAAGGAGGGAGGGAGGCAGGAAGGGAGGTAGGAAAGGAGGGAGGGAGGGAGGAAGGAAGGAAGGAAGGGAGGGAGGGAGGGAGGGAAGAAGGAAGGAAGGAAGGAAGGAAGGAAGGAAGGAAGGAAGGAAGGAAGGAAGGAAGGAAGGAAGGGAGGGAGGGAGGGAGGGAGGAAGAAAGGAAAGAAGGAAGGGAGGAAGGAAGAAAGGAAGGAAGGGAGGAAGGAAGAAAGGAAGGAAGGGAGGAAGGAAGGGAGGAAGAAAGGAAGGAAGGGAGGAAGGAAGGAAGGAAGGGAGGAAGGGAGGAAGGAAGGAGGCAGGAAGGGAGGGAGGAAGAAAGCAAATACTCTACCAACTCAATTATCTCTCTTATCCCCAGAAGTGAAGTTTTTCAAATTTCCAGTTTGGAATCTCATTGAAAATTAATATAGAAAATGTTTGTTCTCTATCAAGATTGATAATATACTCAATTTTTTATAATTTTTTATTTTTAGTTTCTAAAACACAAGTCTCTTCGATTAACTTAGAGATTCTACATTTCTACTGTTATCAATCTATCTAATAAGTTTATTTTCTAATCATCATTCTCTCTTGTTGCTACAGAAATGTAATGATTCACTGCCCCATGACTAGTAACTAGTTTGTTGCTCAGTAAATAAAAATGTAAAGATTATATGCTCAAGAACTCATTTATTACTAATAAGTAAAGCATTGTTTAAAGGGCTTATGTAGGTCAGAGATAGGTAGCAAGTTAGACATTTTGTCTTACATATTTCATCCAGGTTTGATCCCCAGCACCATATACAATCTTGTGGAGCCTCTAGGAGTCATCCCTGAACTCAGAATCAAGAATATGACCTGAGCCTATATGAAATTCCAAAACAAAAGAGAAAAGGGTATTATAAAATATACAAATGTCATGCAACTCTTAAGTGGCATGGATCAAATATTTAACCTACCCAGTATCAGTGCCTCTGCTGTCACTCATGGGATTGCAAAATGTAATCTGCCATCTACTGGGATTGCACTGGATTAACTTTGATGCACGATTCTAGATGTGTTCTCCCAGAGGCCCTGCTTTCCCCAATGCTTCTGAGACTAGACTTCCCCAGTGAAATCCCAGACTGTTCTCTTCAAATACAAGTTCACTCTTGTCTAAATGTCCAAATGAATATTGCAATTCACAGAAACTATATAAGTGTCTCCATATTGTTGTAGGCCAGGTAACTAACTCCAAGCAAAAAATGGATCCTTCAGGTGGCTCAAGAATCATGCCGCAGGGATACAGAGATGGTAAAGTAAAGAGGGCATTTGCCTTACATGTGATTGATCCTGGTTCAAACACTGGTAATTTATATCCACCACCTCGTTTTAGATAAAAATCCATATTACTTTCCATAGAGAGTGAAACAGATGACATTCCAACCAGCATAAAATGTAGGTTCCTTTCTCAACACAATCCAACCAACAGTGGCTGCTCCGGGCTTTTTGATTAGAGCATTCTCACTGCCATGAGTTGATATCTTATTGTCTTTTAGTGTCTATTTCCCTAATCATGTGTGACAATGAGCTCTTTTTCATATGCCTATTTTTCATCCATATAATTATTCATCTTCTTACCCCATTTGTGGGTGAGATCATTAAAATTCAGCAATTTTTATAGTCCCACATATATTTAAATTCTAGTTAAAGTAAAAAACTAACCCATGGCTTTAAGAAGCCAAATCTGGGTGTGCCTGTTCTTTTCTTTCTATGAGAATTTTAAAAAAATGTTTTACTAATCATGGGACATCCATTATAAATATATTTTAAAATGTAAACTTTCTTGGCTATTTTTTATCTGCCAAAAATCTGTAGGAAATTTTAAGAGGTGCTTGTAGTATATCCATACTAGAATTACAGGAATACCAAATAAGATAAAGTTTGAATCTGTAATCATTCATAAATGTTTAAATAGTGGCACTCTGCTAACTGCTAGAAAGAACATCGTTACTAAAAACTATAAAAACATGCTGTAGTCCCTGAAAATACTTGAAAATATTCAATGTGTTTTGTGATGCATGCTGTGTGTGTGTGTGTGTGTGTATTGCATCTCTGAAATGACCCCCTTAGTTTGAACAAGATACAGTCTATAGCACACAATATATGTTGGTAACCCTAATAACGGAATTTGAAAAGATAGTGACAATAATAAATGTCAACTATTAATATTATTGTTTGGAGCATTTGTCAAGTTGTATTAGACCTCATATTGCCTTCATAAGAAAGTTTGAGCTTTCATCAATCATGAATTGCCCCCAAAGGCAGCAAACCATAATGGTGATTTCTCCTCTAGGACAATGCCAAGCTTCAGGAATGCTAAGTCCTTCTGATGGCCTTAAATCTGAACAATTTCAGGAGAGAGACTAGAGACTTCTTTTTTTCCTTGGTTGATGAAGGCCATAAAAAGTTACTCAATGAATGACTTTGTTTTCCTTTCCTAAAGATCGCTAAAAAGATTTTATTTCCCCCCCTTTCCTTTTCCTTCAAGGGATCTGAGATAAACAAGTGATCTAGGCATCTCCCCGTTAGTGCATTACATTTCCTAATACAATTGTTTGATATACCACAGGAAAAAAATGTGATATCTTGTGTCTGTCTTTCTTCTTCTGAATTACATTACTCAAGCTAAAACCACTGAACCTGAATGTGCCTGCCAAGGTGGAAGGTCAGGGATGAGAGAGGCTGATTGGGAAGATAATGGAGTGTGGGGTTACTGATGATGGAAGATGACACTGTGGTGAGATTGGTGCTACAATACTATATGCCTAAAACTCAATTATAAATAACTTTGTAAACCACAGTTCTTTAATTAAAATTTTTTAAAGATTTTTATTTATCTCTTTTTTAATACCCTGTGTAAAAAAGCACTTACCCAAAGCAATCTGTATTTTATTTCCCATAAACACTGTACATGTATAAACATGTGAATGACTGTGTTCTTTTTCCTCAATATAACATTACAGTTTGGCAGCAGGAAGGAATTTTAAGGTAAGGTAACTTGATCTAATTTATCTCAAAATATTTGAAGCCTATAGCTTGTGAAAGGACATAGATGCTAAAGCTTTTGTATATATGTTCATACCTTATAAATACTAACATATATATATATATATAATACATTCACATGAGGCTTGCACCTTGAAAATGCATATCAGGATGACTTATATAGGCTACCTGCTGGGGACAAATTGGCTTTTATGTTTTAGGCCCTCAGAAGTCTGTAGAACTCACACTGAATGAACTGGCATATTCTATAGTTTAGAGGTACATATAGGGCATTATTTACAAGCATAGTTTCTAAGTCAGTTAAAGTTACATATAAGTATTGAATATTTCAAATGTCTCAGCACATATATTGAGATTTCCTTGTAATCACAGAATTTTCCAATTTCTAGGCTTAACACCTTGGGCTCTCCCTTCTCAAGTAATATTTGATTGGTTAACTAAAGGCACTGGAACATTAGGAAACCTGCATCAGGCTTACAGATTTGATTCCCAAAGATTGTACAGTACTCTAAGTATTATCATTCCCACTCTATTAATATGCTCTAACTGCATAACTGTAGCTCTGAATTATCTATTTAAAAAGCTTTTTATCTAAAAGTCCTCTTTAGATGTATAGTCTGCATTGAAACCACCTCAATTCTAGTTAACTGATTATATATGCTTCACCAAATTAGACTCCCAATGTAGCACATTATTTTTTTGTATAATTGTTTTTCTTCCTATCTCCGTTCCTCAGCTATATTTCTTTACATGCACATTTCTAAGTATATATATATAAAGTATATATATATATGTGTGTGTGTGTGTGTGTATGTGTGTGTGTTCCAAAGTATCAAGATTGGAATGTTAAGATATTCTGGAGCATTCAGATATTTTTTTGCCGTTACTATCTTTCACTTAAAATATCACTAAGGCAGGTTGTTGTCAGCTTGTAATTTATTTAAATTGCGTTTGGCTTGATTTCCATTTTTGTACTCTCAAGCTTAGTATTTCCCAAAACCAAAAGTGAATCTGAGATCAGAACACATAAGATTTGGGAAGGAAACCTTTGTTCAACCTTGTTAGATTTGTAAGTAATGACTGATTTCAGCCATATTACAAATAACGATGCCTAATGCTAACCTGGTACTTTCTTTTCAAGATGAAAAGATGAGCATTGTTAGAAAGGCTGTTAAGGATATTGGAAAGTGCCAAGCAAGCTGGTGCAGGCTGGTCTTGCATGGAGTATTGATTCAGATGTCATAATTAAATGAGCCTGAGACAGAGCTCAGATAGAAATGGTTTCGAAAGATGGATAAAGAGCCAGGAAGAGAGATAAGCTTGAGTCTCTTTCCCTAATAGTACTTGTCAGAATTTCAAGGGTGAGAGGTTCTATCAATTGGAACACGAATGGTGTGGGTGTGATGGTCTTTGGCACCTTATCAATTTTCTCCCTTCTAAGAGAGCATGTGTGTGACATCTGTGAATTATATCCGATCTACCAGTCTGTTGAGCATGAGTCTTGAGTTTGCTGCCAAATTACTCTATTCGTCTACATACTAAAAGGCTACTGTCATATTTAAGACTCGGAAATACAGATCCTTCTTATGGATGAACCCAGTGAACACAAAATTTTTCTTTTACATATGGAGAACCATGTTGGAGTTACATTGCTGAGAATCAGGGTGTATTATATTCAATGAGCATCTACCCCAGCCATTTCTGTATATATGGTTGAGACAATAGTATGATTATTTCTCACTCCCACCACAAAAAAGAACATTCCAGAAATGAAAATACAAAGCCTAAAAATCAAATTCCCTTGTGCACTTACCAGCCTAACATAAAATCTGCTCTAGGTCTTATCTGTATGCACCTTATAGTATAAACCTTTACTCTTCAACATAGTTTTGATTATCAGCAATTGCTTCCCCAAAAGGAGCTATCTCTCCCTTCCAAAAAAGTAAACAGGAAGACATACGTAGTCTTGGTTGTATATGACAAAGGAGGAGCATTTTAAAACCTATTACATAATAGTGAGATGGAAAGGCATCTATTACGTGATGTAGGTAAGTCACAGAGGAAGATACATTTTCATTATCTCTGGTATAGTTTTTCAGAGGTTTTACTCAGCAACCAACTTTGAATGCATTAGGTTTTTTATATACATATCCTTAATCCTTGAAAGAGAGAAAACAGATGTGATAAGTCCACAAGGCATCATGAGCATTGATAATTTTTTTTAAATGCCATCTCCTTCCCAGATCTGTGCAAGGAGAGATATCATTTAAAGTTGACACAGCAATTCCTCTGGCCATTTGAAGTGTGATCTTGTGACCTGGAAGCTAGCCTCAATCTTTAGGATTTATCGAAAAGACTTTAATATTGGAGAGTGACAGTGCTCACTAATCATTTCTTCAGCCTCTCCCTCTTCCTGCTTTCTCCTCATTATTTGAAGGGTCATTATTTTAAGCCACTTGGTTGCCTCAGGAACTATAAAGTGACCCTAGTGATCATTCTCCATGGCACAAGGGCTTTTTCTGATCTTGTCCCTAAATGAAATTTACAAATGTCTTTTATTCTGTAGATATCATGCTAACGGGTTCTGCAATTCATTTTCTTAACTGAGAGTTGTAAGCTAAGTGGAAAACCCATCAGGAAGTACATTATTTATTGAGAAGTACAGGTTTTCTTGACATTTAAAAGACTTAATGTTTAAAAGGCATTTAAAAGACTTCAAATGTTTACAAATGACCTAAATATTTTTTACAGAAACTGGTTCACAGATGAGATAAAGAACTTCCACTTATTAGAAATTGAAACCTTGAATGATCCTAGTTAGTTCATTCTCCAGCTCCCTACTAACACAAATAGGGAATAGGAGGTTCAAAAAATTTAGGTTCATCAGCTTAACTTTAACCTGAAGACAGCAAATCTGACTCAGGTTTGAAGTCAAAAATTCTGTTGTGAATTTGACCCTTGCGAATCCCGAAGTTTCTTGAGTGGTTTCTTTAACTTATCTTTATAAATTTTCTTCTCTGCAACGTGATGAGAAGGTACAAGTGTCTAAAGGTGTTTATGAAGATTAAATGGGGTAATGGTAGCAAAACAAGTTGCACTGTTCTGCATATTTTAGTTTTCAAAAGTTGCTTTTTTTTTGTCGGAGATAGAGTTGGGGTTTAAAGTAAAGATTTTCACAGAATTATCCCTATTTGACCATAAAGAGTGATCTAATCTTTAATTGCTAAAACTCCTGTCTCTTGTTTTGCCTAACCCTTTATCTAAGAGAAACTAGAGTTTGCTTTAGGGGAATCTACTGAAAGAAATGGGTTTCCTCTACTATTAGGACTTTGCTTCTTGTATCTATTTATAAGTATATTGTGTGTTTGGACGATCTCTGTGGGCAAGTGTTGCTAGAAATAAACAAGCTGTCAGGAGCAAATGATTCATTTCTCATCTTCTTGGATGACATCTGGTTTAAGTGTGACGAATACACGCTTGTTTAAATGATATGGTGACGGTGATGCTATCTGACAGATATGTTTGCAAATATTTTGGGAATCCCTTAAATGCTTGCTACTGAAACAGAACTTATTTAAAAGTGGGGAAAGTCATAAACTTTAGTCTATCAAATCAACACTTGTCTCAATTTCCGCGAGCTATGAGATTTGCAACTACACCTGCCACGCTGTTTAAAGATTAAGAAGTGGCTATTTGGACATTCAATGTGCCTGCCACAGGCAATGTGCTGATGTGTAGCAAATGTGCAGCAATGGTCATTGGGACATTTGAAAAACTGTCTTTGTGTAAATGAAATATTGAGGCTAGCTACATGTCTTAAGTGGGCCTCAGTCTATTGAATGATTTGGCTATTGTTTGCATTACCTTTGTTACTATTCATTTAATGCTGTTTAGTGGGTTGTATTATACCGAACACAGAAGAACTAAAAGCAAAAGAGGATATGTGCCTACCAGGGGACTTTCTGTGGCCACCTGGGAAATAACCAACCTTCACATAATGCTTAATTATTTGCAGTCATATGGAGTGATGTGGCAGGTCCCATAAAGAGCCTGGTACGCCAAACATTATCAGTCATTCTAGATTGTTCTTGCTGTGCTGATTCCTTGCCATCCTGATTAACCTAAGAATTTGCCGTTTTTAACTGAAATATATAGATAGACATTTATTTATAGGGAACTTAGAGTCTGTATAGATATTCTAAATGATCTGAATGGTGGAAGTTGAAGGCTTATGCATAATGCATAACAATTGCTGGGTGAGTTAGGAATAAACATTTACAGGGAGAAAATCCTGTGAAACATGTGTCAAAGCTTAAACAATGTGTGCTTGATATATAGTCCGTTTAATGATATATTTATGCAAAGAAAAGTGAACAAATATTTCTTTTTACACATGCTATCAGTAGCTATACTTTGTATAGCCCTATACAATTTTCAAAATACTTTCCATAAATTGGATCATGTAACTAATGATCCTACTTTAATTCAGGTAATCAATTATACTTTTAATAACATAATCAACATTTTCTAACATGCAATTTTTTTCTTAAACATCTGTAAACAAAATCAGTTTTACTTGCTTTTTTATAGTTCGCCCAGATATTCCAAAATAATTGATTTTTACATAGTAAGTCAATCATTTATATAACATTTTCTTCAAGTTCTTTCTCATTTATATTAGAAAAGAATTTTTATTAAAAACACCCTAGCAGAAGTTTTGTGCTGCAACTCAAATTATACTAATTCTTATAAATTTCCAAAATTTATGGCATGTCCTGAAGTGTTAATGATAGTAAATTAAATAAGCATAAATCTTCTCTGCTCTGATGAATTGCACTTCAATTATTAAAAAGAAGTCTAGTGACCTTAAATTTCAACAATCTCCAACTAAGTTCATCAGATTTTATATAAATACAAAATTCAGAAGAATACATATAAATGAATTATATTTCTTCAGACACATATCTGTGTTATATGTGCTACATGTGTCTATATTTGCGAAGACATACATGTCTGTGAAAATATATCTGCTAAATATTTTATATGTATGTATATAAACATTGAACATCTATCTAAAAATGATATAATTATATTGAGAAAGTGGTCAGAATAATGATGAATGAATAAGAAAAATATTTTGGTTCATTATTCTTATACTTAAGTAGAGTATTTCTATTTGAAACAATGAAAATATTTTCATCTCTACTTATTTAAAACTAAATGAATAAATAAGCCTAAATTGAGTGATGGAATCAAGAGTGAGAAATGGACAAATCTGATCAGATCTAGTGTTTCATCAACAGACATGCTATGGAGTATAACAGGATAAAGAGTTGAGGTTTTGTTTGCTTACTTATTTGTTTATTTTTAATTTCATGGGCTTTGTGTTTGGGAGTCACCTCTGGTTATGCTGGAGGAGAGTCTTTACTGGGGCAATATATTATCATATGATGCCAGGGATCAAACCTGAGTTTCTCACAAACAAGCATATTCCTCTGCATTATTTTCAATCTCCCAAGCCCACTCCTCATTCTATTTTAAAAACTTCATTTTATATATTTCTGTTCAGTGGTATACTATCATAGGTTGAACAACTTATTCTTGGAATCAGAAATGGATCTCATTTGTATAATTTTCATTTCTATTGTGTACTTACAGTCAAGAAGTTCCTTTAATGTAATTTTAAGTAGTATTAATTTTGTCTGCTATACTGTTCCATGTTAGATTACACCTTATTTTACCCAAAACTAAGATCATCCCTGGTTCCTTTGTATCTATTTGTTACAACTTGGTTTTACCCCAAAAGAGAGATTGTCTTACATGAAAATCTGGACAGGACTCAGGATGGCCTAAAGTTAAGCTATCTGTCCTTAGTGCCTCACCTGAGAGTGGTCTCTATACTTAATAAAATCCACAGTTCCCCTACTTTGACCTTGATAACCTTGTTATGTTGTTAGAGTTTAAGGGTGTCACCAGTTCTTTTTTAAGCTATGTATATACCATATAGACTATCCATTATTTGTTCTTTCTCTTATTTTTTTTATCTAGTATGATACTTTCTTGCTCTATTCAAATTCCATCCTAAAATGTAGAAAACCAATGTTTCCCTTATATTCTGTTGTGAATATTTACAGCAATTTCTTCATCTACTTATCTGTCACTGAATACTTGGGGTCTCTCAGGTTCTTGGCTATTATAAATAGTCATAAATGTTTGTGTGTGTTTGAACTATAAGTATATCTAAATATGTACATATATATATATGTTTAAGCTAATGCATTTGTTTTTTTGGAGCAAGCACCAAAATGCAGAATTTCTGAGTAAATCTATACAAATTTTTGAGATATCTCAATACTGTGTTATATAGATACATAACCAGAATGACATTCCCATCAACAGTGAATTAAGGTTCTTTCTTCCCTACACCTTCATTAGCACTGGTTGTTTTCAGACTTTTTGGTTTGCTTACTTTTTGTTTTTTGTTTGGAGGACCACATTCAGTGATAGATGATAATTGGGACTTAGTCCTAATTCTGTACTTAGGAATCACTCTTGGTGCTGCTAAGTGGACCATATGGCATGACAGGGATCAAAGCTGGGTTGGTTGTAAGCAATTTCTCCAATCTCTGTTTCATATCTTTTTAGTGTAAGTTGTCCACTAATTGTGATTTGAATGTGTGCTACAATATCCCTCATATAAACAGATCCTAAGACCTAGGAAAGCATCTAGAGTACAGGCAGGGGTGGGGAGGGAGAAGGGATATTTGGGACATTGGTGATGGGAATGTTGAACTGGTGAAGGGGGGTGTTCTTTACATGACTGAAACCCAACCACAATCATGTTTATAATCAAGGTGTTTAAATAAAGATATTAATTTAAAAAAAAAAGACCTAGGAATGCACCAAGTTTAAAAAGGCCCTATCTACCTGAGGTATCTTCTAGGTCTCAGGATCTGTTTATATGAGGAATGATATAGCAGATGTGAATCTTTTTTATAATCAGTGAAGAATACTGTTTATATGCCTTGAAAGAAGCACCATTTTGAGGTCTTCCCCTTATTTCTTTTCTTATTGTTGCTGTTGTTGAGTTCTGGAATATAATATAAGATATATCATTTTATTTTATTTTTATAATATATTTATTTAAGCACCATGATTACAAGCATGATTGTAGTTAGATTTCAGTCATAAACAGAACTCCCCCCTTCACCAGTGCAACATTCCCACCACCAATGCCTCCCCTCCCTCCTTCTGCACCCTTGCCTGTATTCGAGACAGGCATTCTACTTCTCTCACTCATTAACATTGTCAGGATAGTTGTTAATGTAGCTATTCTCCTAACTGCACACACCACTTTTTGTAGTGAGCTTCATATTGTGAACCGGTTCTTTCGGCCCTCATCTGTATTGTATCTGGGCATTATTACATAATGACTTTAATCTTTCTTAAGACCCATAGATGAGTGAGACTATTCTGTGTCTATCTGTCTCCCTCTGACTTATTTACACAGAATAATAGATTTTATGTACATCCACATATAGGAAAATTTCATGACAGCTGCATAGTATTCCATTGTGTATATGTACCACAGTTTCTTTAGCCATTCATCTGTTGAAGGGCATCTTGGTTGTTTCCAGAGTCTGGCTATTGTAAATAGGGCTGCAATGAATATAGGTGTGAGGAAGGGATTTTTGAATTGTATTTTTCTGTTCCTAGTGTGTATCCCTAGGAGTGGTATAGAATAGATGGATCATATGGGAGCTCAATTTCCAGTTTTTTTAAGAATATCCATATTGTTTTCCATAAAGGCTGGACTAGAAGACATTTTCTCCATAACTGAATAAAAAATATCTAAACCCAACATAAAAGGGGAGAAGAAATGAACAGAAGAAATACAACTGACCAAAGACACATGAAAAAATGCTCCACATCACAAATCATCAGAGAGATGCAAATCAAAACAATGATGAGGTACCATCTCACACCACAGAGACTGGCACACATCTCAAAGAACAAGAACAATCAGTGCTGCTGGGAATGTGGAGAGAAAAGAACTCTTATTCACTGATAGATCATTTTAAACCTTCCATTCAATGTCAACCAATACACATAATCACTGGACATTAGCAACTGACTTTCTAACCCAATGACTCAAACTGACATCTAACTGATTTGGGAAGCCAAGTGGTTAACTGGATTCTCAGAACAGATGGACTCTTGAGCAACCCTAAGCACATTCTAATTGGCCCAGAGCACCAAAGTAGTAAAAGAATCAGACCCACATAGCCACACCATATATCATCAAGATTGAATCATGGGTCACTTGAACACTTTTTGTGGAGTCCACCAAAAAGAAAAGTAAGTAAATAAATCTTTAATTGTCCTCTATAGATTACTCCTTTGGATTGGATGTCATGTGAAATTTCTCCAAAACTTTAAACCCAAAGAAGGGAATTGACATAACAATTGAAAAAGAAAGATTCCATTAAGAAATGTCTTCGCCAGCCCAAGAGAAGAAATGGAGGCTGAGCCTAACACCAGAATAAAATGGCAGCTTCTCTTCTTCCCACTAGCAATGGGCTGGATCCAACAGGCATTGCCAACATAGAGCAGGATGATTTGTTGGCTTCTAGTATTTTCTTTAAAAAAAAATGGAAACATCTTGGGGAGAAAGGAATTTTCATTCACTGCTGGTGGGAATGCCGTCTAGTCCTAGTCAAGCCCTTAGGGAAAACAATATGGAGATACCTAAAAAAAAAAAAAAAAAAAAAAAAAAAAAAAAAACCTGGAAATTGAGCTCCCATTTGATCCAGCTATACCACTCCTAGGGATTTACCCTAGGATCACAAAAATACAATACAAAAATCCCTTCCTCACATCTATATTCATCGCAGCACTTTCTACAATAGCCAGACTTTGGAAACAACCAAGATGCCCTTCAACAGATGAATGGCTAAAAAAAACTGTGGTACATATACACAATGGAATACTATGCAGCTGTCAGGAGATATGAAGCAATGACATTTTCCTATACATGGATATACATGGAATCTATTATGCTCCTTGAAATAAGTCAGAGGGAGAGAGGCACAGAATAGTCTCACTCATCTATGGGTTTTAAGAAAAATTAAAGACATTGAAATAATTCCCAGAGAAGAGTGCCAGAAAGACTGTCTCAAGATATGAAGCTTATCACAAAAAGTGGTGAGTGCAGTTAGTGAAATAACTATGCTGATAACTATCATAACAATGTCAGTGAGTGAGGGATGGAGAAAGCCTGTCTCAAATACAGACAGGAGAGGAGGTGGGAAGAGATGGGGGCATTGGTGATGGGAAGGTTGCACAGTAAAGGGGGATGTTCTTGTTATGACTGAAACCCAACTACAATTAAGTTTGTAACCACACTGTTTAAATAAATAATTTAATGAAAAAATGGAAATATCCACTTTTTTCCTTCAGTTTATGAGGCAGAGCAAGCTGATTCATGTTCTACGTTTCTGTTGAAAAAAATGTGGTTGGTACGAAGGGCAAGCAGTCTCAAGAATGTTAATGGAAATTTAAAAAATGATCAACCCTTAATACCCAACCCAAAGTCAACGACAATAGAGTCAAGAGACCCAAACTACAACAAGATACACACAAAAGGGACCTGTTGATAAACTAGCAATCCAGGGGCAAAGGGCAGAGACAGGGGAAGCATGCTGGAAAAAGGGACAGAGGGAGATCAACACTGGTGGTGGGAATTGCCCTAATTCACTATCACTATGTACCTTAAATATAACTGCGAAAGACTTGTAATTCACATTGGTCTCAATAAAAATTTACAAAAAAAAAAATGGAAACAACAATTCACAGGAAGCTTCACTATGAATCTCTTCCAAAATAAAGTGCTAATTAAATATTTGCATCCAATATGTTTTCTTCTTCAAATCAACTTTTTGAAGGCTGCCCAATTTTTTCCAAATAGCACATTGTTTGTAGGAGTTTCACAGCTTTGCACACAGTCTATTCAGTTCCAAAACACTGAGTCAATTTTTAGAGTCCAAGAAGGCAGGTCTCTCTCTCTCTCTTATACTATTCTATTCAGATACAGGTTACAGTCCGGTATGATAAACTGATTCCCTGACCCAAGGCTTTGGACTGACCTGTCCAATACAAGTGCATTGAAGAAGGAGTTTTGACTTAATTAGGATGAGCTGTCTGTCTTTCAAGGGACTGCCTGGAAATCAACCCAGTGCAGCCTGCTGTGTAGTTCTTACATTGCTAATGCAAGGGCAAAAGTTGCATAGAAAAAGCATGTCTTGAGGTATTGCCTAGAGAGGAATTCAAAATGCTCAGCACAATTTGCCCAGTCCTCAACCTGAGAATATCTTCAGCTAAAAGATGAGAGGGAAGCTTGCAAATGGGGACCCTGGACACTCACTTCAGCTGCGATCAGGGAAGCAGCTGATTGATTTTTACAAATTAGCCTCCTTGGTTTCAGACAGGGTTATTGAGGGCATGCAGCCCTGGTGGGCACATTGGCTTAGCCGCTCAAGGTGGTTTTCAATCCACCTACACTCCTACTGTGACCTTGGACTGAGTACTGGGGCTCTGTCTGCCTTTGCAGCTATCTAAGGAAGCACACAGAACAAAGGTGTGTTTGATTGGGAATTAGAGAGATAGCTTAAACAATGGCTTCATCTTCGTCAATGTTGACTGCTTGCTGAGCAAGTTTGTACCCCCAGGAAGATGAGCTTTTGCTTGTGTGTTTGGAAGAAGCATCCAGAAAGCCCAATGCTTGAGCAGGCAACTGCTGGGATGGTTTAGGGAAAGACTTCAATTTGGGCCTTGAATAAAAGGTCTCATTAAAATGTCCTTTTATTTCCTCACCTCCTAATCTAGCCAGAGATAGACTGCTGCTTGGTTAATTATGAAATTATGTTTATTTTATTCTTTGGTCTGCAATTTTTTTGAGGGGTGGGGGGTCTGTGATCGCTCACTTTTAAAGCAGTGATTTGTAGGAAGCACACTAGCTGGTCCAAATACCACTGATGTATTTATTGTTCAAAAAGGGATCACTAAACTTAGCTGCTGTTAGATCAAAGCAGACACAAGGGGGCAGAGTGATACACAGCAAGCATGGTCGTTGACTTACATGCAGTAGAACCCAAGTTCTTTCCTGGCACCCCATATAGTGCCAGGAGCTCATGAGGAGTGATCTCTGAGACTAGAACTAGGAGTAAGCTCTATGGGAAGGAAGGAAGGAAGGAAGGAAGGAAGGAAGGAAGGAAGGAAGGAAGGAAGGAAGGAAGGAAGGAAGGAAAGAAAGGAAGGAAGGAAAGGAAAGGAAGGAAGGAAGGAAGGAAGGAAGGAAGGAAGGAAGGGAGGGAGGGAGGGAGGAAGGGGAGGGAGGGAGGGAGGGAGGGAGGGGGGGGTGGGTGGGAGGGAGGGAGGGAGGGAGGAGGGAGGGAGGGAGGGAGGAAGGAAGGGAGGGAGGGAGGAAGAAGGGAGGGAGTGAGGAAGGAAGGGAGGGAGGAAGGAAGGAAGGAAGGGAGGGAGGAAGGAAGGAAGGTAGGAAGGAAGGAAGGAAGGAAGGAAGGAAGGAAGGAAGGAAGGAAGGAAGGAAGGAAGGAAGGAAGGAAGGAAGGAAGGAAGGAAGGAAGGAAGGAAGGAAGGAAGGAAGGAAGGAAGGAAGGAAGGAGGGAGGGAGGGAGGGAGGGAAGATTGATTGATTGATTGCACCTATGGATGCTGGGTCCAAAATCACATCGTATGTTTGTCCTTTCTGCCTGGGAAGTTGAGATTGAAACAGTCTGATCAAGTGCCACTGCAAGAGCTAATCTGCTTCCCACTGGGTTCTGTCTAAATGAGACAAATAGTGTGTTGTTGAAATAAATTTGGGGTTACCTATTTTTATGTTGTTTGAACCAGGAAATGACCATGGCTTTCCACTTTTTCTGTTAATTCTTTTCTTCTACCGAGTACATTTCATATGTACTGTTATTTCTCATGTCTTTATAACATGCTGCAGGCTATGAGCAGTAGCGCTAGATTGCTCTCTATGTCCTAGCTATGAGAAGTCATGTAAGGACTATTTCCAATTTTTTGTTTGGTATATAATCAAAAATGTTAGTGATGAAGCCAGTGGAGGTCTCTGCGTGACTTTTGTGAGTGGATAGGAGAGACAGAAGCCATGAGAAAGGAATCTGCCACTTCACTCTATCCACCTCTGCTACCCAATAGCAGCTGGGGTAACCGAGGACTGATGAGTCTGCTGTGAGCCTCAATCTTTGCAGGACAGGAAAGCCTGTCGAAGACCTTACCTGAATCTTTCAGTTCCATCCCTCTCCCTCACGGAAAAGAATTTTCAGAAGGGGACAAGCAGTGAGATGAAGATAGATTGTATTTGGAAACTGAGGAAAGAAAGTGAGAGGGAGAGGGAGAAGGAGAGGAGAGAGACAAAGAGATGCTCAAGAGAGAACCAGGGCTTCTTAAAAGTGGGAAAGGAGCCCCAATACATTTCCCACCATTAAATAAAGTAGCAATGCCCATGCTCAAGAGGGGAAATGAGGGTGACATGCATAGGCTGGCAACACATGTGTGTTCGTAGGCAACGCATGTGTCCTTTTTCTTTGTTCAAGTTGGTTTATATAGGGTTTCTCCCCACCTGCCCCCACCACACAGGGCTTTCTACCTAGGTAAAAACCATTGCTAGGATGGTGGCTAAGGGAAAAAGATAGAGCATTTGATGGTCTTCTTTTATGTTCTTTTCCTGGCCTTTGTTTCTGTTAGGGCTTCTCTTAAGAGGGCTCCAGCCTTCTCTGGGTTTGTTCTGGCGCTGGTTCAAAGTTTTATTCGGTACCAGTCCTTAGTTTCTGTGTCCACATTGTGGATCCTGACAACCTTAGCACTAGTGACAAAGTACCTTCTTCAGATCCCATCTCTTGGTTTTATTAGATCCCCCAAACTCATTGCTTTTTCTATCTGCCTTCCTGCCTGCTTCAGTAGTTTAGGAATAATGTCTTAACAACTGTATTCACTGTAGAATTAATAATTGGTGACAAACTGCACATTAGTCATGTACATTTGATTGATAAACTGTACAAATGGACAATACTTTCCACCATGCAAATTATTGACAGGCTGGTGGGTGAAGAAAGACCCTGATTATCAATATTCTAATCTTCCAGATAATGTAATAGATGCTTTAATTATACATTTATCAAATGTAAATGTAGCTTAGTGCTAGATAGTATTTCATATTTTTAATATGAATAAAGGTGAAATCAGTCATCCAAGATAAAACATCTACTAAGAGAAGCAGGTTATATCTGTATCTCCCTGACAACAGAATTCTTCTCTCTCTTTCACTCTCATTCTCTCTTTTGCTCTCTATTTTTCTCTCTCTCTTTCACTCTCTCTCTCCCCCCACTCCAAGATTCAGCAGGAATTGAATATTATAGTAATAGAAAGTGACTTGCCATACATATTCAGAAATACCATTTTGGAGAAGGAATTTCTGATAGCACTCTCAATCTGCCTACATAACTGATGGCATATTCAGAGTTAAATAAATCCTTTGGAGGAATAAGATGCTCCTGGAAGCTAGGATTAACAGATCAGATGCTTATCTTGCATTCCTTACATTTCAAACATAAGCAAGAAATATTTTGATAAATGAACAGCAGAATAATTACACTATCACTTCCCGAAATACCTTTAAAAAATTAAAACCATGAAAAATGTTCAGAGGCATTAAAACATGTGAAAGTTCCTTTTGCACACAGGGGTCCTGCATGAACTAAATTCTTCTTGATGAGTGATTGAGAGAGCTTATTCTCTTAAATGTGGAAAATATTTATACTTGCAGCATTTTTTTTAAAGGAGATGACAAGGATGTCCACCCAACTTTAACAGTTGACTACTGATGAAGAAGGACCTGAATTAAAAACAACATGATTCTTTGGTGCTATTTGAATATGGTATTCTTCCTTTTCTTCATTTTTTAAAATATGTTTTAAAATGTGGTCTTGAGTAATAATAAAAAAAGACCCAGGTTCTAAAAGACTTGGTTATCAGAATTATCTCGTAAGAGGTCCCTTAGGCAATATTTAAAATGGGAAAAAATGGAGAAAATATTCTTGCAGGGGCCAGGAGATAGCTCCAAGGACTAGAGCACATTCTATGCATGCCCAGGTCCTCAATCACTGGTACTATATGCCCATACCCAGCACTACTGGTTATAGCTCTGGCGGCTGCACCATAAAAAATAAAGGGATATTCCAGAAGCCCAAAATGCCATGACATAAGTGTTACACATATCTACTTCACATTCATATATTTATGCCAGCACACATAATATAACATTCAGATATGACCCTACACACACTCACACATATACATTTAAACGCATAACTAGTAAAAGGAAATGTGCAGATAACACCCTCAGCGCTGTATTTTATGATTGATTGCTGTGCCTTCCCTGGTGCTAAGCTCTTTATCCTCAGAAAGCAATATTTCATTCTTTCTCTAAACCTCTATTGGGCTATTGGAATAACTATCATTCTACAGTCAAGGAATTGAACTCAGAGAAATACAATAGGCAAAAAAAAAAAAAGTTGTAAAGCAGGCTACTCTGGATTAAAAGGAGACTAAATGCACCTACATCTAGATTTTCTTTCTTAGGAAGTTTTATTTTTCTTTATAGTGTGTTGCAAGTCAGCCCCTGAAGAGTTTGAATGATGGAGGGATGGAGGATGAGGCCTTTCTCTTCCAGCTCGGACCACACGTCTGATACTCTGTTCAGTTGGCAGTTCTGAGGTGAATGTGGTGGGAAGAAAGCCAACAGGCAGTCAGGCTTCCGAAGAAAACAGCTCTTTATCCGTGAAGATGCCGAAGCCAAAAGGCCTAAGAATAGGCCCCAGGAAACAAGCCTCTCACCTTCCACAGACCCTTGCTTTTATGCCCCAGAATCAGGTACCACCCAATGGTGGGATCAGATACCACCCAATGGTAGGAGCAGAATCAGGTACCACTCTAGGGTGGGAGCAGAATGCCAGGTCACACCCTAGGTGTGACAATCACCTATCAGGGTAGGGTCAGTAACTTAATAATCCCATTAAAATGTTTACATACACAACAATATTGTACAACCAGGCAGAATTTCTGCTCAGTTAACCAATTGTGATGCTGAGATGCCTTCAGGGCCAGGTCCTCTGGCTAAATTCTGGTCTCAGCAATGACTTTGGATGATTCCACTCTTTCCTGAGAGGCCAGCTCGCCTTCATATCTACACATACCAGTCCATTTCTCCCCAAGCCCCAGATCCACCACTAGAACATGCTCAGTACATTGGGGCAGCCTCAGATTTTGAGAGTGCTTTAGATACCTTTCAAAACTAAATAACTGTATAGCTATAACTGGCAAAATTCCCAATGCTGGGTACTTTCTCTTTCCTTTCCTTCCAAGAAATCTAGGAAATTTACTTTCATTCAAGACCCCAGTTCACTAGCCTCTACTTTGCTGAGTTCTACCCATCAACTGCTGTGCTTTTGTGTTTTATTTCAGCAGGATAATGAAGTGGCACTCACTTGTTTACTTTCTTGTCCTATTGAGGGTCAAGACTACTCAGCAGCCTCATTTTATTTCCAAGACATCAGCACACTTGTAAGAAACATGTAAGAAACTACTGGTGAGAATGTTGTCTGAGTCAACCTTTCTGGCAAATAATAAAAACGCATCTCAAAAACCAATCAGTAGAGCTTTCATGTGTCCCAGCTATTCCATTTCTTGGCATTTACTCACGGGCCGAACATCCATTCAGAAATGGCATTGGTTTTCCTATGTTCATTGTAGCATGAGCCAGAAACTGAAAATTACCTGTGTCCAAAAAAAAAAAAAAAATAACTGGATAAACTATAGTACAATACACAATAGAACACTAATTGATGATAAAAAAGATGAACAATATGCCACCACATGGATGAAACTAGAGCATATCTTGCTTATGAAGAGGGACAGATACAGAATGATTTGTCTCATATGTGGGATATAAAGAAGCATAGCAGCAAAATAACAAATGATCCAAAGCAACTTAATCTGACAGTCGTCTACAGATGGAGATTCCAATGGTAGTAAAATATTCAGGGAGTGTGGGTTTCTTGGACAGGATTGGAGGAAGATGAATGGAGGGATCTCGAACAATGGTGATGGAAACCAGACCCTCTGGTGGAGGAAGTGGGGTTAGAATGTTGTTCATGAAACCTAACCATTGACTATTGTAAAATTACAATGTACAGTGACTAAAATGAATCAAGTTTAACAAAAGAAATTCAGTATATGTGGCTTTTTATGAGAGATTTTATTACTTTTATTACTGTGGACTCCCCCTCTTTCCTTGGGGTTACATGTAGCAGTTGATGTGCTTTAAATCAAAGTTGATTCTTCTGCAAAAAAAAATTATCAAGTAATTTCTTTCCATTACACTTATCATGTTATTCCCTTTTTAGCAGAAAGCATAGGGTGTTTGCCTTGCATGTGGCCAAACTGGGTTAGATCTCTGGCATCTCATATCATCCCCTTAGCCTGCCAGGAGTAATTTCTTAAAGCAGAGTAAGAAATAAACTCTGAGCACCACCAGATGTGGCTCACCCCAAAATTTGTTGATTTCTAGGCAAAGTTTTCTGGTATTTGAGCCTCGGATCAAAGTTTAGCAACCTGTACCTACCACAACCAATGTGGCTCTTTGATTCTGGCACATTTCTTTTCTTTCTTTTTTTTTTTTAAATTTTTATTGTGGTCAACGTGAATTACAAATTTTTCACAGTAATATTTAAGTGATAATGAATGAGAGGCATTCCCACCACTAGTATTGTCCTCCCTTCATCCCTGTTCCGAGCATGCATCCCACATCTCCCTCTTTTACACCCCCCCATAAAGCTAGTGCACCTGTTCTTCCCTGTACAGCTTGTTGTAGGTTGAGTATTGATCCTATTGTGTTGACTTTGGACTTGGTTTTCAAGCTCCCTTCAATTATGAGACTGATCAACGTGACTCCAGTAATTAGGTTCTATTGGAAATATAAGAAAAGTTGTGGGAAAGAAAAGAAAGAAAAATGGGGGCAGAAAAAAAAAGAGAAAAACTAGGAGGAGTCCGTCTAGGTGTTATAAATATCCATTTAGAAGAAAAAGGGAAAAGGAAGAAAAAGTTAACAAAACAAGACGAGGCAAAAAAAAAAAAAAAAAAAAAAAAACAAGAAACGAGTAACCACAAAAGTATAAAAAGAATAAAAAATAAAATACCAAATCATCAGCTATGAAGAAACAAAAATAAAAACCGATCAGCAACTACTTAAAAAGGTTTATTTATTATTATTATTATTATTCTTTTTGCATAGGCATGGTAAATATTGGAGAAAATTAGAAAGGGAATTCCCTTGGCCTAAGAGATACAAGACCTAAGAGATACAAGAGAACAACTACAGTCTCCATACTCCCCAAGGTCTTTTTATGATGCCAGAAATCTTTCCGCTCAGATGTGGGTGATGACATCCTGCCTCTGTTGCTGGAGATCTTGTTATTTGTGTAGGTCATAAGGCAAACGAAGACTTGGAAAGAGTTTTTCTTTATGGTTCTACGAGTTCTGTTCCATCACTATTGTTGTAATCAGTCTTCTGTAATTAGTGGATTTGGTTTTTGCTCAGATCCTAGAACAGAGCCTAGGATAGAGTCTTTCCTTATGGTTCCAGAAGTTCTGCTCAGTCATAGTTGTCAAAGTCAAACCTCAGGTATTAGAGATCTTGGTTTTTGTACTAATCCTAGACTGAGGTGTAGTATAGAAACTTCCTCATTGATCCCTTGATAGGTTCTGTCCAGTCCATGTTTGTCAAATTCAGTCTTCTGTAAATAGCGATTTTGGTTTTTGCTCAGGGCAAAAGATGACATGTCTCTTGATTGCATTATACCATTAGGTGATGAGATAGGGCAGCCCTCTTAACTCAAGTTGTTGCTGTTTCCTCATGTCAGGATGTCATGTTAAAACTGGTGCAAGTAGGTGCCAGGACGGTGTTCGGAGTTGCCTCAGGAGGAGTTTGGTTCCTGGTACTGTTGCTGTTGGTTCCACATCTGGGATGTGGGGTTCTGGGTTGGACAGTCACTGTTCAATCACATGGAGTCTCAGTTGAATCCACATGACACATGTTCAGGGTAGGAGGTGTCTCTGTCTTATAAAAAGTATGGCTTCTTATCCCTAGTAGATAAGAGCTTGTTTCTGTGCATAACATTTCCCTTTGTCTGGCACATTTCTTATGACAGTTTCTCCAGTTGTTAAATTTATAGAGTCACTCCCAGATTATGGGAGGAGGCAACAGCATTGACTTCCTTTATCCTGGCCGATATAGAGGCTCAATAGCTTAAGGTCAGCTCCTACTTTGTGCCCTTTATTGCTATTGAAATATTAATTATGTCATTATGGACTAGAATGGATGATGTGACTCTTAGCTGTGAATGTGTCCAGTTCATTTTTTATCTATGAGAAAGCCATATGTATATCAGGAAGAAGAAAGAATGGTTTCATCAATCTTTTGGGAAAACAGCTAAGATTTATGTTATAAATTTTGGAATATCATTGAACTTGAAAATTTTTTGAGCCAAAGAGATAATGTATCTGGTAAGGCTTTGAATATAGCCAATTCTGATTCTACATGAATTGGGAAGTGATTTATTTAATATTTTCTATGAGAATTAAATAGAATTGAATCTTGTTTTTATTTTTGGAACTATATATGGTCTCTTGAGCCTCAATAGGAGAAAGCCCTGAGCACAGAGCCAAGAGTAAGCCCTGAGCTTAGTGTGACCCACAGCTCTCAAAAATGGAAAAGAAAATGTTCTTGCTGATGTTGTAATAGAATATCAGATCTTCTTCTAATAACTCCAAAGCATACAAAGAGTAACATTCAAATGTTAATCAAACCGGAGATGAGAATCAGTGATCATATACACAAATAAGAGCTCTCACAGTTGACCAAACAGGGTCTAGAAGTATTCTTAAATAGAGTCAACCTTTTTCTCGCATAGGTAATTGTAAAACTGCCTAGAATATTATTTATTATAAACAAACCCAGAACCTAATATTTAGAGGTATTCAAATATTTATTTGCTTCTTTCCACACTTTATGTACAAAGTTAACTTGAAACTGTGAGTTTGAAGAATTCCTAATTTACCCTCTAGAGTGGTTCATTATCAAGGAAAGACTTCAGGCAACTTGCCTGGTGTAAGGGCTTCCCAGCACATCAAATTCTATTCTGCTCTTGCAGATAGCCTTGTTCACACTGTGGCTTTCAAGCCCCTTGGACCATGTTTGACATTTCTCTCTCTATTGCTTCACAGAGAGATTGAGAGATAGAGAGTCAGGCTCATTACAAGGTTTGTCCCTTTTGATTGTGTGCTTGGAGATTACTGTTAATAGATTCACCAGAATTAAAAAAAATATTCTCACCTAAAGGTCATCATCATTATGTTCCCAAATAGTCACATTTTTTGTTATGCAGTAAGGAACAAATAGCTTTGTCTAGGTTTCTGCCACGGAGCCATTTCTAATCATGTTTGTGATTATGGGTCATGGAATTAATTACCTGGATGATCAAGAGAAAAGGAATATCAGAGAAGCAAAATTCTGGTAGTGTTTTCATGTAGCACATTTTATTGCCCTTTCTATGGTGCCTTGGCATTTTTTGTGCTGTTACCATGTTAATGCCTGTGGAATTAGCTGAATATGTAAAATCTAGATTATTGACTAGTAATTCATTATTCACAGTCCAGTTTTTCTTTATAATTATAGAGGATGGAATAATGTTTGTGGAACCAGAACTGGCAGAAGGACATTTTGCATCTTAATAGAGATGGGGACCTTAGGGGTGTATATATTTCCTAAAATTTTCCCCCACATCTTTTTTGTTTGTTTGTTTTGTTTTGTTTTTCGGCCACACCTGGTGACGTTCAGGGATTACTCCTGGCTCTGCGCTCAGAAATAGCTCCTGGCTTGGGGGACCATATTGGACATCAGGGGAGGTCAATCTTAGGCTAGTACGTTTGAGGCAGATGCATTCCCATTTGTACCACCACTCTGGCTGCTCCCCCCATCTTTTAAAAACAATCTGTTTTTAGTGCTGGAAATGAAAACCAGGATTTTTTATAAGCAAGGCTAGTCCTTTATCACTGAGCCCTCACATATCTTATTTGTGAGCATCTAGAATTCTTTTAGATTTCTGAAACTTTTATCAAGCTAGAAAGCCATGGTACTTTATCTTCCCATAGAAGATGATCTGGATATGGACTTGACCATGTTTGTTTGGCCCCAGACACAGGCCATTTTTTAATTCAATCCTTAATTATACCTGTTTCCAAATCAGCTCTTGAGAATCTATAACCCAAGATAATAGTGCATATATGAGAAGCCAATGCTATCATCCCTAATTGGTGATGGGTCTGTGAATGGAGGACAAAATGGGGAGGGTGTTAAGAAAAACAACAGGGATAGAACTGACATCTTGTGTGTGTGATCACTCTTTTGTACTTCTCTGGAAATATTTATCTAGCCTACCTTGGAAAATATATTTGCCTTCCCTGGATCTATTAAGAAACAAAGCATGTTTCTGTGCTTTGGAAAGCTTAACAGATTTTGTGGTTTACAGATTCCCGAAACCTGTAGTCTTTGGTAGCTTTTGAACAGAAGACTAAAGAACAGAGGAAACTATTACTATTTCTTGGTCAGGACCAGGGAAGCCCGGATGTTACCTTGAAGGGAAAAGAGAGCAAAACAGCCAAGTTTGGAATGTGATTTCCTATCTATGCCAGGGAAACAGTGTGTGGGGTGGGTATCACTTTTTATTTATTTAATTTTTTGCAACCCTTGAGAAAAGATGGAAACACAAAGCTTCAACCCTGAGCAAGGTTCCTAAAAAAGAAGAGTCCAATCTATTCCTGTACTTCCAGCTGCAGTTCCAAGCCAGCCCATTGAAAAATCTAAACAAAACCCATGTGAAATTCACTGCAGAGCCCAGGCTCCCTATCACCATGCCTGGTTCAAAAGTGAGTTGTTATAGCAACAGGAGAAAAGTAAATGAGCATTTCACATTGCAAAATTATGCCTGCCTCTGCTCTAAACAGCTCTTGTCCAACAGTCCAATGAGCCCAAAGCACTTAAAGAGAAAGAATTCCCTTTTAATTGTTGGGGCTGGCATCCCACCTCCTTTCCAACTCCGAGTTCATTTCAATTAACCTTATCCCCAAATCGATATAGTAAATTCTCTGGCAGGATGAGATGGAACAACACGCTGTCTGATGAAGATGACCTCGGGAATATATGGTGCCCTGTGCTTCAGAGCTGAAGAATAGCCCGAGTGCTGAGTGGCACCCAGCACCCAGCACAGGATACATGGCCTTTCACCTCTAAATCATTGTTTTTAATCCAGTATAGATTGCAAGCAGCCAAGAGAGCTTGCTTTTTAACACTTGTTCGCTGACCTGTATTAAATTGGATGTTGATCTGGGTCCAGCTTTCAACAAAAGTCTCAGGTGGGCACTCTCCATGACCCACACTGGCATCCAAGAAGGTACTCAAAGGCTGATGAGGTTGAAAAAGGGTCTTTGTTTTATTTTCATTTTTTTCCCATTTGTTCTCAAACCCCGTCCTCCAATAATTACATGCAATACTGGAGGAAGATTTCTTGGATCACTAGTTGTGTCTTAGTCATCTCATAAGGAGCTTATCTCAAGCCTAAAACACTTCTTTTTAGTTAAGTATTTCTAATAATTGATGTTGCAAATAATCACGTTTAAATTGATTTGTAAATATGTAAAACAATGAGGGAGAGAGAACCAACCCTGAGTCCTCAGTGTGAGCCTCCCACAAAGCCTAAGGCAAATTTTAATTATTAGCTATAACTGATCTCTGTAATTATCCTGGGCTAATATTTTCCACTGCCTTTCTGTTTAAAGACACAGGCACACAATTTAGGTACCTGGACAAGTTTGCAGTTGGGAGAAACCATCTCCATTTTAGGAAAGATGCACCATAATAGGAAACAGCCTGCAATTTTAGACTCTGAAGGGGACCCAAATCACTGGGAGACCCGCAGGGCCATATTGAAAGAGCAAGTCAGCCTGGAGGCATTGGTTGGGGTTGACATGAACTCTTCATTTATGAAGGTTCAAAGTCATCGTTGAAATCCAAGGCAAGACTGTGTGGCAAAAAGCATCTGCCTTGCAAATATGAAGCTGCAGATTCAATCCATATAGATTCAACAGTCCTTGGCACAAAAGAGTGTGCAATTAATCCCTGGCACACAGGTCAGTGGTCATGAACCAATGTTCATATGCATGACCCCTGGCAAACACTGTGACTGCACTGTATATATGTGCAACCTTCAGTAAACTTCACAACACAGGGTTTGAGCATGCAATCCTGGCTTACTGCAACAACAAAGAGATGTGAAGGGAAAAGATTTTCAAACAGTATTATCATCTTTCTCACTTCTGTGATGGAGCTGGCATCAATAGTCTCAGCCTGCTTCTTAATGTCCTATTTAGCACCATGCCCCCTCCCCACCCCATCACAGACTTATTCCTGAGGGTATACTAGGAAAAGGCCAGAGAGTCTATGAACCCCACAGAGTGATTTGTTTGTAGCAAGTCTAGAACTGTGTTTAGGAACCTGACTTTTAATCTGCTCTACATTATTCTCATGATCATCCAAACCTAGATATCACTGCAGAACTTTTCAACATCAGAGAGAGTTCAGGGCAAGGAAGAGGGGGTCTCAGGAAAGATACAGGAGCAGCAGATCACATTTGCAAAAAAAAGCCTAAAGATAGACATCCTTCCTGTCCTTATGTCCACCTCCACTGTAGGCAAATTTTTCAAGGTGGCTAGGATTTTCATAAAGCCTGAACCAGGTGGTATATTTCTGTAAATGCTGTAAAGGGACTAAATCAACGCCAATGTTTGATATTTTGGACAACTTAACCCTTCAGAGCTCCAGTCTGAGACTCTTTCCCGTACTCTCTTCTGCTGATCCTTTTGCTTCCTTCAAACCCTTGACACTTTCAAGTATTTGTACAGTTGTTTGGCCTCTGATCTTTCCTCCGACCTTTGTGTGATTTTCTAGATTGTCACAGTGTGTGACTTTCTCAGCCTTAAGATATCAATTCATATATGGTCTCCTTGAGTCTCTCTCTCTCTTACTCATTCACTCACATTCTCACATTCTCACATTCTCTCTCTTTCTCTCTCTCTCTCTCTCTCTCTCACACACACACACACACGCACACACACACACACACACACACACACACACATTCACAACCCTTCCACATAATGAAATCTCCATTACAAAACCACATTTTCTTCCTTGCTAATCCTTGTCATACTAGTATGTAACCCTTCCTCCTAACTTCCTTTTTCCTAAACTTTCTTTTGAGATGTTATTCCGCCTGGATGATAAGACCTGCCCACATCTGGGATGGGGTGGGCTATTTTAAATAAAGAAAAAATACTCTGAGGGCCCGGAGAGATAGCACAGCGGCGTTTGCCTTGCAAGCAGCCAATCCAGGACCAAAGGTGGTTGGTTCGAATCCCGGTGTCCCATATGGTCCCCCGTGCCTGCCAGGAGCTATTTCTGAGCAGACAGCCAGGAGTAGCCCCTGAGCACTGCCGGGTGTGGCCCAAAAACAACAACAACAAAAATACTCTGGGGTGAGAGACAAGAAGCAGCAAAAAAGGAGGGGCAGCAGAAAGCTTAGCAGAGAAGCACATGTGAGGAAAAGCATATGGAAGAGAGGGCCATGGAATAAAAGCAAGCTGATTGCGATGAAACTTTGACTGCTTGTGAATTATTTCTTTGCTGCTATCCTACTTCTTCAGACCCGTCACCTCAGGGATTAGAAACATGGTGCCTGGAGTAGCCTCACCCAACACATGGATCCCTTAGTTGTTTATATTGTTATTCCATACTAGTAAATTAAGGTAGCAGGGATAGTATTGGGGTCAGTTCCATGCAAGACAAGTACCTTAGCTCCTGTACTCTCCACTATCCAGCAAAAGTTTTATGTGTAATTTGTTGTCTATGCATTATTCCTTCTTTCCTATGAAAATGTTATATCCACAGTCAGGAACTAATGGTTACTATGGTTGTTGATGAGTTTCCCCTACAGCCCATATTATACAATCAGTTAGTTTATTAAGCCTGGCTGGGTGTGCACACTGAACTGTCTATCATTGCAGCAGACAAAATTGTGCACAATTTTCCTACCTCACTTGCATGCTGGCAGAACAGATGGAATTGTTAAGAGCATTGTTCTGAAGGATTAATGAAGAGAACATAAATTGAGAATTCCAGTTTTATTAGAGTTTATAGAATGTTTCCTTTTTGAATTCTTGTTGCCAGAGGAAATGAATTGCCCATCATTTCCTATCTTTGATTCTTGTGTCTTCCACAGTTTTTTTTATCAAGTATATCAATAATATTAATTGCCAAAAATAATCCTGGATACACAAATAATTAAAATAAGAAAAGAACATTAAAATGACACAAAATATTGGTGTCAATCGATAGTACAGAAGGTGCTTGGCTTTACCTCAGCTGAACTAGTTTCAAATCTGAAATCTTATATGGTCTCCCGAGCCCCTAGATGTAATCCCTAGATGTAAACGCTAGACACAGCTGACTCACAGCTGAGTGAGTCCCAAACACCAAAAAATAAATAGAAAAATAAATTAATACAGAAAAATAAGACAAGCCATGATAGAGGGGGAAACTAGAAACAATTGAACACCCATTATTGGGATATGTTAAAATAGTAGGTGCTTCCAAAATTCAACCCCTGGGCCCTTATGCAATTTGCCATTAATGCTCCAATTATTTTAAATTGAGATATTTTTTAGCTATGTCCATTGATAATAAGAAATTATCCCTGGCTTGTGTTCAGGGATCACTCCTGGTTGGGCGTGGAGTATCATCTAGGATGCTAAGGATCCAACTCAGGTAAGCCATATTCAAGGCAATTGACCTAAATCCTGTACTTCTTCCCTAAATTAAGATTTTCTTTAAACTTTTATAGCAATTTGTTTCTTTTCCACTCTTTCAGAACCTTGATTTTATTTCCAATCTCCCCTCTGAATCCAGAACATTTTTTCCTTAAAATAAAATTATTTGCAAGAGAACTAAGAAAAGACTTGACACTTGGCATGTGGTGATTCAAAAAAAAAAAAAATAGTCTGTCCCTTCTCACTACCCAGATGTCTTTATCTGACAAAATCCATATGCTGGACGATCACCATGGCAACTAAGTAGGAGTGTAATTGCAACCCTGGAAAGCTAATTTTTTTCACTCAAATGGTGGCATACGTTTAACCTGTCTGAAGTTTCAACAAATCATCTTTTAATGGCAAGTGTTTTGAAAGGTCTAATTTAGTGTGTTTATTTGAAGTCACATTTTTTAAACTTGATAAACTAAACCAAAAGGAGAGAAAGAAAAGATGCAATGTTGTTTGGCCTCACCTACAGAATAAGACCTCAGCCTTTGAAGACATCAAATATAAATGCAGGACTCCCTTTTGACAAACACAGACACCAACATCCAGAGTGAGAATAAAGTGAAACTCCAGAAACATTCATGATACACAAATAATTCTATGAACTATATCCTGTTGATGCTGGAAGATCACCAGGGCCATGCTGGGGAAGGTGAGAAGGGTGCATTTACAGGAGGAGGAAAGAAATGGGAAGAAAGGATTGTCAAAGTCAGGGCCTTATATTCTAGATAGATGCTCTACCACTTGATTTACCTCCCAGTCTGAGACAGAGAGTTCTTCACACTCATGGACTAAAATTTTTTTCCACTTGCCATGGCAAAATTGCTGCTTCGCCAATGAATGAGTATTTATTTAGGCCAGGCCCTGTCCTCCTTTCTGCAGGCCCACCCAGCCCAGGAAGAGAGCAGAGCAAAAAAGCAATAGGAAAATAATAGGAATCAGAAACACAAGACAATAAAGAACAGGAAGTCTAGTTTTTTTTTATTTCAATGTTATTCATAATTCTTTTTATTTATTTTTAGTGTGTATTAAGGCATCATGATTTACAGTTGAGTCTGAGGGATACAATACTCCAGCACCAATCCTACCACCAGTGTCAACTTTCCTCCTCCAATGACCCCAGATTCTTCCCCAGCCTGCCTTCTTGACAAGCACATTTTTAAATTTCAGTGGTGTACCTTGGATCTCATTCTTTTAGTTGTGATGGTTCTATGGTTCAGGTTTAGGGTGACTTTAACGCAGATATAAATCCTGATTAGCCCAGATGGCATTCTAGTATGGAAAGGCAACTGTAGTAACCCTTGTGCAGCTGATGCCCTTGACCTGTGTTATCAGAAATCACTACTTTGTCAGGGCAGGATGCCCCCAACCCCCAGTCCCCAGCTGCCATCATGACTTTGAATCATGTAAATTTGAGACTAAGGCTGAGTTGAGGGGCCGAGAGGGGCAATTAGTGCACTCTCCACATTCTTTAACTTGAATTGATTGAGTACATAAATTAGAAACTTAAAAGTGTTGTCAATGTGTTGTCAATGTGTTGTCAGAACAGTTATTAAAATGGCCTTTACAGTGTCCCCTTATCCAGAATTACAAAATTGTTTCTATAGGAAAGAATGCAATTCTTTTTCTCAAATCTGCTGTCATTATAAAAGAAGTCACAGCTACAAGTCTAGACATTTAGGATTAGTTCACAAGGACTTATCCTTATGAAATAATCATTGTTTCTTGCCAGCTGTAGTTTATTAATCTTATATATGCTGCAATTTTTAGATAGGGAAATAGAGCCTTTATATTTGTCAGGAAGAAAATATCCAAAAATATCCTAGACACATGAAAATTTATTTAAAATAGTTTTGTTTTTATATAATTTATGTAATATGATTGCAATGATATTAACCTCTGTGGTTTGGATGTACAATAATACTGCACACTATCACCACTTTAGCGCCATGACTACCATTACTTTCCCTATGACAGCTCACCAAATTTACTCTTCTCCCTCTTCTCTATAAGATAAGCATTTTTTCCTCAACTATTTTCTGTTGTCAGTAATTTTTGTTGCCTCAAAATAAGAAGAAAGGAAAAAGGAAAAGGAAGACAAGGTGGTAGAGGCAGAGAAAAATAATTTGCAAAGAGAAGGAAGGGCAGAGTGAAAGGGCAGAAAAGAGAAGGGGGAAAAGAAGAGGAGGCATTTCTGGCTATTATTTGGATATATTTTTGTTGTTGTTTTGTTTTTGGGTCACACCCAGCAGCGCTCAGAGATTACTCCTGGCTCTGTGCTCAGAAATGGCTCCTGGCAGGCTCGAGGGACCATATGGGATGACGGGATGCTGGGATTCGAACCACCGATGGTCTGCATGCAAGGCAAATGCCTTACCTCCATGCTATCTCTCTGGCCCCTATTATTTGGATTTTAAAGATCATTTATGAGCAGATAACGCACAGGAGAGAGCACAGTGTTAAAAAAAAAAAGGAAGTATGTCAATGGCTTTGGGGTCACCAGTTTATGAGTACTTTCCTAGAGGAAAAAATTTTATGTTCCATAGCTTCAGCATATAATGGTGCTTCAATGATTCATTGTCTTATAACCAAATAATTGGGTAGGGTAGTTCACTGCAGATGTCTCAAGCTATATTTCACTTTTATATGTTCAAGAAATTACTTCTTTCTATTTTACAGATGAAAATGTTAAGTATGGCTTTCAGGTAATAATGTACGATGGCTGTTAATATTGAAGGGAAGCCTTGTCCTGCGTGACTCTATATTAACCTTTAATATTTATTATGTCACGTTATTAAGTGAATGGCACTCCCTGTTGATGAGTGTTGATGATATTTTTTAATGTTTGGCCTCCCTAAATCTATCCAGCTGTTGTCAAATAAATTAATTATTTCTACCAAAGTATAACTCTAAAGAGAACATCTGAATGAGAAGCCTATGCTTGCTGGTTTATCTCTGATACATCCCCCAAACACTCAGTGTATTAAAAAATTTTAGTTGAATCACCATGACATACAGAGATACAAAATTGCTCATGGTTGAGCTCAGTCGTACAATGTTCCTATACCCATCCCTTCACCAGTACACATTTCCCACTATCAATATTCCCAGTTTCCTTCCTTCCCATTCCCCCACCCCAACCTTCCTCTATAGCAAATTTATTTTCTATCTTTCTCTCTTTCCTTGATTTTAGGCACCTTGTATTTCAAATAAATAGATGAGACACTCCTAACATTCATATGCAGTAATAAACCATCCAGAATAGCTAAATCTCACAGAAATATATTGGAAATGGGACTTTAAGAATAGATTTTAAAAAAGAATAGATTTATTCTCTATATGCCTATAAATGTGTATGCATGTAATGTATGTATCCTTACATATATGTGTGTTTACCTATGTGTCTATGTATGTGAAAGTGATAGTATATTGATTAAAAATAAGAGAAGGACATCCTCATAGCTTTAAGTACACTAGAACCCTAATCTTTAGTTTTAATTCTATGACTCACTAAGAAAAAACCTTCCTCTATTGAAAAATGGCTCTCTTCAGATTTTCTTTACCTGAAAATATTCTTACTTAGTTCTTATATTTAAGAGCTATTGTCACAATGCCCATAGATCTTCTCTAAACACAGTCAAGATATTTTAGTTTTTTTACCCATTCATTGCTAATTATAAGAATTCAACTCTTGGGGCCGGAGAGATAGCATGGAGGTAAGGTGTTTGCCTTTCATGCAGAAGGTCATCGGTTCGAATCCCGGCGTCCCATATGGTCCCCTGTGCCTGCCAGGAGCAATTTCTGAGCATGGAGCCAGGAGTAACCCCTGAGCACTGCCGGGTGTGACCCAAAAACCACAAAAAAAAAAAAAAAAGAATTCAACTCTTAAAATGCTATTTCTTTAGAAGTAATTTGATCTAACATTCTACTCATCCTCAGTAATTTTTAGATATTAGATATTAACCACTATTAGATATTAACCTAACCACTACTTTTCTCACTAGGGTTGTACAATTTGCTTTCACACATTAGGCTTATCTTTATCTACTATTCAATATCAAGAGTATAAAGAGTATAAAGTAGTAATTATACAATATGTAATACTAAAATTAAAGACCAGCTTATCTATGAAGTCTTCCAAAGGAACCTCTACCTGATCTTTTCTTCTACCTCTGCTTTACCAGTAAGTTACACTGAACCTTCTGCTCTCACCTATATTCTCCAATTTGCCATTTCTGTTTTCTATCTTTCTCTGTTACTATTTTATTCTGAATGATTTCTGTGCATTTATTTTCAGTCACTAATTCTCTCTAGACTATATATAAAAAAATTTTGCAACCAAGTTTTATAATATAGCTTCTGAAAGTTCTAGAGAGCTCTTTCTCTAATATATTTTTCAAAGCCTCTTGCTCCTTTAACTCATGATTTTAAACATGTAAGATTTTCCTTTTTAATTTTGAGAGATGAGTTAGAGCCACAACCAGCAGTGTCCATAGACAAATCCAGATATATACTTTAGTGATGCTCATGGCAGGGCTTGAGGGACCATATGGTGTCAAGGAATGAACCTAGGCCTCCTTCAAACAACTCAGACCACTGAGTGCTCTCTCTGGATCTCTAAGGATGTTTGCATATTCATTAAACATATTTATTCTATATTTCGTGCATGTCAGTTATAGTATCTGAAAATTGTGAATATCTAATCATATTATCTATTCTTTCTTTATGTTTATGCTCCACACTTGCCTTTTTGTGATATTTTCATTTTTATTAAGGTGACATGATTTACAATAGCATTAATTTAGTTATGAGAACATGTGTTTCTAACATCATACTGCCCACCAGAGTGCTCATTTCCCTTTGCCAATGTACCAGAGACCCTCCATGTGCCCTCCAGGCAAGCTGTGTAGTGTAATGAACTCTCCTGTTTTGTTGCCTTTAGTCATTTGTTGTTTTCTTACTAAGAAACTTTTTTTTGACACCAACAAGGGATTATGACTCCTGGTTTGCTCTTCCATTAACTATGTAGGTCATACAAGGTGCCTCTTTTGCAAGGCAGAGACTTTGGATCAACTTTGCTTTCTGCCCTCAATGTTCCTTCACTTCTACTTTTTTTTTCCTAAAGTATTGGTTGCAATAATATAGAATTTTGGGGTATACTTGAAACCTTTCTGTGTATAGGACTCATACTACATACCAACAAAGTTCCAGTTTGCTTTCCACTAAAAGGACTCTTCTGTTCATTCTTGACATCCTTTCTTTTCTTCCAATAACTACTATATTGCATGAAATCTTGAAAGCTGATGCTCAAGTTAATTCTGGTACCAAGTATGCTCAAGTCATGATTGTCTTCAACATGCGACTTCTCTCCTTTGATTCCTGTTTTCATTGAGTTTTGATTGATCTCTGATACACTGCTGTTGGTATTACATTTAGATATGAATGGCTATTTTTACCAAGAGAATCAATCAAGATATTTGGTCTGTCATGCTGTAGGAATCTTCTTGATATTCCCTGTATATGTATTCATTGGGTTTTTAGATTGTGCTTCCTATATGTTATCATTCAAATAAAACTTAACCTAATTTTTTGAGTGTAATGCTCAGGATCAAATCCCAAGTCTCACACATGTGAGGTATGTACTCTACCATTAAGACACAACCCCACCCTAAAATAAAACTTACCATAGTAAGTGACTGACCTGGTCTCAGGTGCCTAGTATCATCTAGGAAGAAACATAAATAAGTGCTAGCTGTAGCATTATTCCTTGGTGGTGCCTTCTTTGTGCTTTCTTTGATAAGGTCCTGCAGTGAGAAGGGAGGGAGGGTCAATAAACCCAGGAGTCAGAATTTAAAGCCCTAATACAGTGAGTATTGTCTAACTCCTTTGAGTAAATAAATATTCCTCGAGTCTTTACTCCCTTGAAGCACTTGGACCTCTGTTCATTCTAGGTACATTGGGGGGGGGGTTAATTTGTGAGGGTCACACCCAGCATCGCTCAGGGGTTATTATTCCTGGCTCTGTACCCAGAAATCTCTCCTGGCAGGCTTGAGGGACCATATGGGATGCTGGAATTTGAACCACCATCCCTTTCCCAAACAGGTTGTGTGCAAGGCAAATGCTCTACCACTGTGCGCTCGCACTCTCTCTCTCTCTCTCTCTCTCTCTCTCTCTCTCTCTCTGCTCTTTTTCCCTTCTCTCTCCTCTCTCTCTCTCTTTTTCCCTTCTCTCTCCTCTCTCTCACACACACATACACACACATACACACACACATGCACACACACACTACCACTTACATATTGGGGGGCTAAGTAATTCATCCAGAACATGAAATACTAAAAATAACCAATTGTATATACTAAAGATTTTGAATGCAAATTTATCTTTATAAAAATGCATTATTCTTTGATTATACTGTAATTTAACTAGTTTTTTCATTTTATTGATGTGACTTTTAGTCTTTGACTCTTACAAAACTGAGCCACTATAAATATCACTGTTGCTCATCTTTTTAAATTATTTGCTTAGAATAAACCCTAAGAAATTAAGATGTGAGGTCATAGGGCACACACACACATGCACACATGTGTGTGCACACACACATATATATGTATACCTATACATATATATCCTGTATCTGTGTTTTCTGATCCAACACTTTCCAGATATATTGCCTTATTTACCTTCCTCTAGTGGTGTATGGAAGTACTGATAGAGATAAGTTATTAAAATGTAATATATGCAGGGGCCAGAGCAGTAGTGCAAGCAGTAGGGTGTTTGCTTTGCGTGCACTAACCTAGGACAGACCACAGTTAGATCCCCTGGCATCCCATATGGTCCCCCAAGTCAGGAGTGATTTCTGAGCACATAGCTAGGAGTAACCTCTGAGCGTCACCAGGTGTGGTCCAAAAACAAAAAAATAAACTTAACATTTTCAAAACTAAACTTTTGATTGGTTTCAGAAAAGGGCAATTTCATAAGATTTTAAACTCTTTCCTTTGCTTGTCTAAAAGGAATGTGAGTAACATTTTCACTTCTTCATCAAATAACAAAAGATTAGGATCGCAGAATTACTGCAGTGCCTCAAACTGCTAATACATCTTTGTTTTAACAAAACCCCAAGTATCACATGCTGACTAGTAGCCTGTGGTATTTTTCTAATTCATCAAAACCAAATAGCAGTACCACCATAAATGAAGAGATTGTTATCTGCTTGAGTTATTATGTTTGTTCATAGGCCCACTAGTGGTGACTTGTATAGCGAATGCCTTTTAACTAATGATAATTAGCAAGAGATTTAGTTTTCCCTGTAATTAATTCTGTTTGGATTTGGTCACAAGAAAATCTAGGAATAGATTTCTAGCAGTAATACTAAAAGATTGATCTTTATACAGTAAACAAAAGTCTAGCTACATAGTATGATTTAAATTTATTTTAACTTCATAGAGACATGATTTTTGTTTTTTTAGCTCTTTCCCTGTCCTCAGTAAAATCCTCCTGCCTGACTGTTCTTGCTCTCAGGATTATGATGTGCAAAAGATGGCATTCCTGTCAAAAGAACTTTTGGCTGCAGGGCAATAGGCCACCTACTGAGTGTTGGAAATGGCTTTTTCTTCCTCTTCACAAATGGAAAGGTTTTTGTAAGCATATCTAACTTGTTCATAAGCTGTTATTAGTTGTATCATATACAGTGTGCATGAAGCTTATTCATAATATAAAAAAAACCGTACTAAAATGTCCTGTTTTCTGACTTTTGTCATCAAGGCTGTTGAGATTACAAGTTTTGTTGAAAAGAGAATAGAGGCCTTGAATGCTAAGAAAAAAAAGCTCCAACTGAAGACAGTATCTGAAATAGTAGGTGGTTGGCAATTGCATGAAAATCTCTGTTCTGTGAAGGCTAGAAGATGTGAATGGGCAAAGGTTGGAATTATTGCTCATCTTCTCAGCATCTAACTGTTCTCCGACACTGATGGCTTTTTCTGCTTGCTCATATTGATCATTTCATTACCATAAAGGCCTTTCAAGGATTTTTTGCGTTGATTTTCCTTGTAGATTTGAGCCTAACAATATGAAGAATATTGAATTTCTACACAGTCAATCCCATAAAAACGGAGTTGAGAATGGAGCAGATGATTACTCTTAATTTGAAATGAAATTGCACACAGGCTCATAAACTTCCATGTGGTCAGTGAAAATCAAGCAAAGTGACATTTTATACACTAGATTTTAGACAATGCTTCTTTATGTGTTTTGGACATCTTATTAGCTTATTAGTATAATAATGTTTTAAATTTAGTTTCAGTATGACAACATTGGTTTACAAAAGTGTGTTTGTTTTATGGTGTTCAGAATTACAACACCATGTCTACTACCACAGGACTATGTCCCTCTATCACTGTCCATGGATCTTATTGCCCCCCCCCCCCGCCTTGTGTTAAATCTAAAGGTTTGTTTTCACTAGATGATATCTCTTTCATTGTTCTGTTTTTGTTGTTGTTGTTGTTTTGCCTGTATATTTTTTTACCTAATTCTTGAATAAGATCTTTCAGCATTTGTTTTTTTCCTTCAGACTTATTTTGCTTATCATGACCCTCTCAAGTTTGTCTGTGTTGCAGCAAAAGGCAAGCTTTTTATTTTTTCTCATAGCTCACTAATATCCTATTATATATATATTGGATGATGAAATTTTTGTTGTTTAATCCAAATAAGTTGCTGCTGGCTTTGATATTTGGAAGAACTAACTAGTTATTTTCAGGAAAAGATATAATACATCACACATAAAAGTTGGCACTGAAAAAAAATTCTCCATGGGATTCACTTAAACAAGAGTTTTGTGAATGCTAGCTTTAATTTAATGTACCTTGCATTGAAGAAACCTAGGAATCTATCTTACTAACAATGTACCCCATGACATTCTGATTTGGGTGATCCTCACGAAAGCACTATAAAAATTATTTTTAAAGATTAAAAAATAAGGGTCCGAAGTGATAGCACAGCGGTAAGGTGTTTGCCTTGCATGCATCTGACCCAGGATGGACCTTGGTTCAATCCCCAGCATCCCATATGGTCTCCCAAGCCAGGAGCGACTTCTAAGAGCATTGCCAGGAGTAATCCCAGAGTGTCACTGGATGCGGTCCAAAAAAAAAAAACCAAAAAAACAAAAAAATTTAAAATTAAGGTAATAATAGGGCTGGAGCCATAGCACAGCGGTAGGGTGTTTGCCTCACACGATCTAGGACTGACCTTGGTTCGATCCCTGGAGTCCCATATGGTAACCCAAACCAGGAGCGATTTCTGAGGGCATAGGTAGGAGTAACCCTGAGTGTTACAGTGTGTGGCTCAAAAACGAAAAACAAAAAAAGAAAATATTTAAGGTAATAATAGTCTATAGAAAATATAAATAGTAAATGCTGTCTTATTATAGAACTAATTCTAGAATCTGATAAGAGTTTTGTTTCTCTAAGAACCATGGTGAATATGCTATAGAAAGTGTTATGATTGCCAGTCAAGGCCTTCAGTTAACCATCCATGCCTAGAATTCAGTGATGATTTTACAGAGTTATTGTCCTGTCTGTGTCTTTTCATCCTTCTCCAGTTTGGGGTGGATGGAGGAGAACAAACCTTTTACCACCTGGAGACAGTAAGTAGAAAGCAAACAGATCAGGAGGCTACTTTGTAAATTAAAACTGGTGTCATCCGAGTCAACACTTTGTTAACACTTAATTCCTTCCAAATGGTTGGATTTAATATGCCATAATCACAAGTGTACAAGCTTTAAATACAGATCCTAAATGACATAATTGAAGCTTCTTAGAAACTTGAAGAATAAGACAGGGTTTGTAGCTACATCACGTGGAAACCAACCCTAAAAGATTTCAGAAAAGGGGCCCCACTTCTTCCCTTAGCAGCTGTACTTTTCAGGACTTGAAATCATTCAATGGAAATCCTTCTGACTTCATCCAAGCTGATAAAGGCATACTCTGGGCTATACTTTGGTGAAAAGGAAACCAGCTATCTGCAACTCACACAATCTATTTATAACCGGAAAATGATAAGTTTTCTCTTCTCGTTGTTTTAATGCAAAATATAAAGTCAGTTATTTGGACTTTGCACATAATACTCAAAATTTGCATATCTTTGTGCCTTCTTTTCATTCTTGACACTAGAGCGTATTTTGATGAGGAGAAGGAGGAGGAAGTAGAGGACAATAATAACCATTACATACAGAATGTTCATTTAAACTTAAAATATTATTATTGTTTGTTTGGAGGCCATAGCCACTGTGCTTGGGATCTACACCTGACTCTGCTTGTGAGTTGCTCTTGGTAACATAAAATATGTACTCAGACGATTGAGCTAACTTTTCTTAAACTTTAGTTTATGTTGTTGAGAAAATGTTTTTAGAGAGCATTACAAGATTTACTAAGCTTATCCAAAAATTTCATTAAAAATTTCAACTTTTGTTGTCATAACAGTGTGACCTTGTTTTGATTCAATTTTATTAGTCTGGTGTTCAATTTCTCCTAATAAGAATCTTTAAGTAGACACTGTCCATTTTATTTTATTTTTTAACTTTTATCTATATCCATCTATCTATCTATCAATCATCTATCTACTTTTGGTTTGGGGGCCATACCCGGCAGCGCTCAGGGGTTACTCCTGGTTCTGCACTCAGAAATCACTCTTGGCAGGTTCAGGGGACCATATGGGATGTCATGGATTGAAGCTCATTCATCCAGAGATAGCTGTGATATCTTTCTGACCCCATGAATATCCATTTTAATCTTTTACAGATTCTGACAAAAAAAAAACAAGCCCACTCAATAAAGGTTGGTGAGAACAGCTCCAACCCCCTAAACCCTATCCTCTCTGTGGGGGTGGTGTGCTGGGAACCCCGGCCCCTCCTCCACCATTTCACCTCTAGACTTCCCATCTATCATCACAAAAACCCCAAGCCCACACAGAAAACATAAAAGCCCAAAAGCAGAATAACAACCCATCAAACTAGTGTACAACGCTTATTTCATACTTGGGCAACCTCACTTACCTATAATAAATAAACCCCCAAACAGATATACCTCCAACCACCTCTTACATAATTAAACAGAACATTTTCTTTAAGAACCATCACTCCAACCCATCCAATGCAAAGAACAATGGGGAAACTAAGGAAGACAACAACATCTGGGGATATGAAGAGAAATCCTAGTAAATTCTCAAGTCCTCCAAAGCACACAAACCCTATAGATGAGGACCTAAAATCAGCATTTAATGTCTTAGCAATGGAATTCAACTAATACACTAACCAAAGAAATTAAGAAATCCATAGAAGAACAATTCAACTAACTTAAAGAAAAACTCTATCAGAAGATGAGAGAATCCATACCAATGGAACTAAAAGAGCTAATCCTTTACAGATTCTTAATGTTGTTTATTGAATATCTCTGATGAAGACACAAGGATTAATTTTGTAAGAATAAATGACTTTTATAAGATAAATATATTGTTGGCTTCATGGTGGGAGTTTTGTGTGTGTGTGTGTATATTCATTATAATCAATGATATTATAAATAAATATACTATCTCTCCTGAGGATGTCTTTATATATATTTTTTTATTTAAACACATTGATTACATACATGATTGTGTTTGGGTTTCAGTCATGTAAAGAACACCACCCATCACCAATGCAACATTCCCATCACCAATGTCCCAAATCTTCCTCCTCCCCACCCGGCCCCCGCCTGTACTCTAGACAGGCTTTTTATTTCCTTCATACATTCTCATTGTTAGGATAGTTCACAATGTAGTTATTTCTCTAACTAAACTCATCCCTGTTTGTGGTGAGCTTCATGAGGTGAGCTGTAACTTCCAGCCCTCCTCTCTTTTGTGTCTGAAAATTATTATTGCAAGAATGTCTTTCATTTTTTCTTAAGAAAAAATGAGGATGTCTTTTTATAAGAAAGGAATGGAAGAATTAAAGAGAGAAGAATAGAGAGATTAGAAGGAAAATGGAAGGAAAGAAAGTCATAGCCAACAATTTTATAGTAACAAATAGCATTTATGTTCCCTTGAAAACTACACTAATTTGGTGACTTGTTAATCCTTTGCCTCTGGATAGGTAAATTTCCAAAATTAATTCCTAAAATTTGACATACATAGACTAAATAATACAATAAAAATTAAATCATTCACCAAGATATGTTCTTGGTCCATGGACACTCTAAGGGGATACTGTGTGATCGACTTTAAGGCCAGTATGTCCATGAGATTTCCTGCTTGTTCAGGGCCTCTATTTTGAGAACTACCTGAGTCTATTGTGTTGGCCTTTGAGCAGACATGGCAGAAGGCTCTCTGGATAGTGGATGTGGCTAATATCTGGCTTATCTGGAGTACTTGGCTGCAGTGATGAGAGGAGAGGTGGTGAGGTTGCACTATCGGCAAAGTTACATTTGTATGACAAGATTGTGTGTGCAGGCCCAAAGCTTCAACAGGTTGGGGGATCTTGCCCATGCCCCTCTTTTAAGAGTCTCTGTGTGATCAATCAGCTTTGAGGTCAGTATGTTCATTGCTAGTTAGGCCTCTCTCCAGAGTTATCCAGATCAATGGCTATTTCTTCCTACGCTTCATTTTTTATTGAAAGATTTTAATTTTAAACTAACAATGAATATCCTGCTAAAATGGTTCTTCCGACCTGTTGATCTTTCAGTGAAAAATCCCAAGGTACATATGTGTCTTTACAGCAGGCTTGACCTCTATTCACAGATCTTGGAGGTAGTTCTTCCATTCGTTTTAGCGTAAACCTTTTTGATGTTTCTATAGATGTGAAAAGATACTTAGATTTAAAGAGATACTAAGATTATATCATACCCAGTGGCAGAATATAGTATGATCAGTTTTAATGGCAGTTGCTTTCTAGAAATGTCAGAAAGCTAAATATTGTGTGGGTGGGAATGTCTTTAGAACTCAACAGATATTCTACTTTCCCTCTTACACTGCAGAATATTGGCTTAGGGATACCCAAAGTGACTCTGAAGGAAAGTTGACTCTTTAGCATCAAGCTTACTGAACTTTATTCCTCAAACAATATATAGCCCTTTCTGTCAGATGACCTTGAAACTATTTGACAGTGTTTCTCAAGATGCAGCACATAATCAAAGTTAATTGATTTGCTCAGCATGAGCACCCCCAAGTCGCTTCCCTCTAGCCCCCATGAGGTTTCTCCTGGTACACTATCTCCAAGCTTTAGCTACAACACTCAGGTTTTGATTAATTGATCTAGTTCCCTAAGGACTCACCAAAACTTTTAGGTGAAGGAAAACAGTTTTAACACCACTAAGCCTCATGGAACTATTGTGGTTTTTCATATAGCAAAAGCTAGAAGCAGAAGAACCTTCTAGAATATATATCCTTAGGAATTAAATTTTTTTTTCTATTCTTACAAGATTTCTTTTCAGTTCTTAAATCCAAATGTTTCTACAAATTCCAGTGGAAAGCTTGCATTTATATCCATTAAGTTCAATACTGGGAAGACTGAAAAATTCCCATATTAACCATAACAAAGGTTTCTAGTAAGATTTCAAGATATAGTACATGTAAAAAGTTTCTTGCTTCAGTGAGAAGCATTTAGGAAAGATATTAGGGGTCCTTCCCAGACACTTAGTTGTCTTCATTATTATTCTTCAATCTGGGTATAAATTTCTCCTCTTGGTAACATATATACTAAAATATTCCCTGAAAAATATGTAACAGAAAAAAAAAGGTCTCACTTTTGGAAATTTATGAAGAAAGCCAGTTTCCAGAGTATCACACCAGACATTATCTCTAAACTTGCACTTCTATTTAGGGAAGTAGTCAGACAACTGGAATTCATTTTAATTAATGTAATTGCCTGTTCACCACTATAGAAATTCAGAGTAGCACAGTATGAAATGCCCCATTGATTACTCAGAACCTCCGCCAAAGCTATGATTTTTTAATCTACTTTATGACATTATATTGTCCAGATGCTTATGTCCTTGTTCCTTTCAGTGATTGCCATTATTGCCAAATCTCTTCAAGCAGTTTCTCTTCTTCTTTTGAAACTCTGTCCCAAGATTTTGTAAGTAGGGTTCTGTCCATTTTTCCATTGGCAAAATGCAAAAGTGACAGACATTCTAAAAGACAATAAACCTGTGGCGATTGGGGACAGAAGAATAATTTAGTGGCTAAGAATGTCTTCCTTGAAAAAATAGGGTATCAAATTCAAACCCAATTGTCACTAGACATGCCAAGCTCAGTGCAGTTGGCTCTGCTTTCTGATCCCCAACCCATCAATAACTTCAGAGTGTAGTGCAGTCAGATATGTGTGAGTATCTTCTCTAGAGATCTCCAACCTTATGTGAGCTCAGTAGCAGAACTAAAAGGATGTGATTCCTAGAAAACATATGTGGAAGCACAACAACTAAACGTGAACACTTCAACAGCTGGGCTATGTGCAAGAACAATAACAACAACAAAGGGAGGGGATGGTATGTGGAAATTTTAAAACTAATAATGGGGACAGAGAGATAACACAGAAGTAGGGCTTTTGCTTTGCATGAGGCCTACCTGGGCTAGACCTGTGTTCAATTTCTGGTATACCGTCTGGTCCCCTAAGTCTACCAGAGTGATCTGAGCTCAGAGCCAGGAGCAACCTCTGAGTGCTGCCAGATGTGCCCCCTCAAATAATAATAATGATGGGAGTCCTATGGTATCCCCAATTTCTCCAAAGACCGACTCAGAGCCCACTCATGAAAACTTTAATTACTCCTCAAGTGACTCCAAAGAGTAACTTGAGAGCCTAAATATTATAAAGTGAAATGAGCTTATTGTGCCAGTTGATTCTGCCTTTTTGGTATAAATTAAATATATTTTTGAGTTCTGATACAGGAATATTTGGGAGATACCAATTATTAGTGTTTTGACAAAAAGTGGTCTTCCTTTAAAAAAATTGTCTTCAGTACCACATGATTTCACTCATATACTGAATATAGGAAAACAAAACAAGGAAGATAGATAATATTAATTTATAACAAAGACTGGAATCCAAACTGAGAAATCATTGATTAAGTTCTTTTGAGAATTTTTAAAATAAAATTGAAAAATTTTAAGTTATTTTCAAAATGTTCCTACTTTTCAAATTTGATATGGTAACTACTATTAAGATTATATATTTCCTTTTTATTTGTTTTGAGTAGATACTACTAAGAAAAACAATAATTCTATAGAAGGCTATAATTAATAGAAAAAATTAGTCAATATTACTAATTGTCTTTTATGCTCCATAGTTACTATACAATTTCATTAGGCTATTGAATATGTGGATATATATGTGTATAAATTATATTACTACAGTATTACTACAGGTTGCATATGCAGATATATTGTGTCTATTGACTACATTTCAAGTTTCCTAAAACTATGGCCTATAGAACCTTTTTTGTTGTTTGTTTGGGGGCCATATGTGGTTGTACTCAGGGCTTACTATTGGCTCTCTGCTCAGGGATTACTCCTGATAGGGGTCAGAGGACCATCAAATGGGATGCCAGGGATTGAACTCACATTGGCCTTCTGCAAGGCAAACATCCTTTCCACTATTACCCACTCTAGCCCCTGATTTCATTTTTCTTACATTCACTTTGCTATTCAGCCCTATGGCATCATTGACTACCTGGGTCACCAAGGTAGTCACTAGGGTCACTGGGTCACTGGGTCACTAGGCAATACACAGAAGACCACGTGGTACTAGAGAGTAACCCAGGTTGGTTGCAATATAAAGCATATGCCTTAGCTTCTATACTGTCATGCTGACCCCAAATTATTTATTTGTAGTTAGTGTTGGTTTATATGACTTCATGATTTAGAGGTACAATTGCATACCTCTTGTAACATTGCATTCAATATCCTTTCATCATTGTTCATTGGTCCCGCCTTCCTTAATCTCTCTTTCTGGTAATCTCATTTTATTATTTGAACCCAAGGGTTTATTTATATATGGCTTTTTCTAGTTTCTTGCTTTGCTTAAAGTGAATTATAAATGAGATCAGTTGATAATTTATCTTTCTCTTTCTGATAATTATTTAGCACCATCTCATCTCCTCTATCTCTATCCGTGTTGTTGCAAGAGGCAAGATTTCATCTTCTTTTATGATTTAACAAGTATACTATTTAGGGGTTTAATATAATTGTCTAGTGTCTAGAATATTGGATTTTCTCTATAAATTCTTCTGCCATAGATCATGGCTACTGTAAATAGTGCTACCATAAATATAGATGTGCATGTTTGTGTGTGTGTGTGTGTGTCCTTTGAGTAGATTTCTAGATTTTATCATTTTTTAAATGAAGAACTTGTGTTTGATGCCTTCTGAGGTCCATTTTAGTCCTAAAATTTTATGATTTTTATTTTTATAAGATAAACTATTCATCTTGTATTTTTATATCCTACCTGCTAACTTAAATGTAAGCTCTCCCTCATTCTCAATAGGAAAATGATTGAAGACACATTTATAGGCTTCTTTAAATGTAGAAAAATAAAGACAAGAAGCCATTTCAAATTTCAGCAGAAAAAGAAATGGTATTTAACGCACATTTCTAACTTGAAGACTTAAAATCATTTTCAGGTTACTCTTTTGAAGTCAGTTGTAATGATTTTTAATGATTTTTTTTTTAAAAAAAAAGGGGGCAGTTTAATATAAAAAGAGTTTAAGATGGAATTACATTTAGTTTTGTCTAGAAGTTATTTACTTGAATGAAGTTTTTATCTTTGCCTAAATTCTTACTGAATTTGACTCAAGAAATTGCTTTAGAAAAGTTTTATGTCCCTGCAAATGTAACTTTTGACCAGAAAAGCTATCTCTCTACTCAACAATCTTTGAATCCAAGTCAATTTTAGGCTTTTCCTCCAAACAGAAAATTTTTTGCCCTAGCCAACTAGGAATTTTGTTTTTATCTCTTCCTTATCTGTTTTTTTTTTATCTCCTGAAAACATCTTGCTTCTCTGTCCTTTTCAGTTCTCTGAAGGAACCTGTCTGCTTCATAGCATATTGAATAGTCATTTGTAATGTTATAAATGGTCTTCTTTCATTATTTTTAGCAAAATAAGAATCAATATCATATGGTCTAACCCAAGCAGTTGTGTGGACATTAATGATTCCAATGAAATTATGCTGCAAAATACTTAAGGATTAACTGTTCTCTAACACTTTTTTTAATATGAATACTGTGTGGGCTCATCCATTTGGACATTCTTTCTGAGAGAGTCACTGTCAGAATCTATAAATGGATAAAATCAAGTGATAATAATAAGACAGATATCTAGCCAAAGACTATGCCAGGCATAAATCAGAAGTCCTGACAATGCTTCTAAATTGAGTGCCATTATCCTCCTCATGAATTGAAAGAGTGCAAGTGGTGAAGTCCATGATGGAGGGGGGAAAAAAATCAGCCAAGCCTCCTGACATTAATCTGGAAATGTCATTCATTAAAGACGAATTTTTTTACTTGGTCCATTTTTTTTTCTGATAGCCATACTTTCTTCTTCCAACATCCACCCCCATTTTCAGATCAGGTCCTCCTAGAAAAAGTGAGTGCTGCAAATCCAGTGCTTAGAATTAATGCCACGGGTCTCTTTGCTTCAGTGAACATTGCTTGGTATCTCACATGTATTTTTCACAAGAACTCATCACAATTTCCCAAAGATCACATAAAAGGAAAAACTGATCCCCCCCTTTATATTTTCATGCTCCTTGAGAAGCTTCATCTTGACCCTCCATTGTCATGAGAGCCTGATTGCTGAAATTCCACTTCTTGGAACAGCTGGGGTTGTTTGGAGTACCCAGAGACTATTGCGAACTCAACACTTGTATGTATTAGAAGATGTTCAGTCTGTTGGCCCAGTCAAGACCTAATGACTTTCTTGGCAACCAGTTCCTTTCTGAATGGGTGGCCAGCTGAGCCACAGTGGAAAGTTTTGAAAGGCAGAAGTCCACCAGAGGCAAGTGCAAGATTCCCAAATCACTGAGTTTCTATTATGTATAGTGAATTTAAAGTCTTGGTCCCTAGGAAAGCTTTTATCTGAGTTTTCTTTAGATTACTTATAACTTCCTGCTCACCACCACCCAACTTGTTATTCATTGCATTTGGAACTAAATTGAGAAAGGATATTCTATCATAGGCATTTTCAGAAGGTAACCTGTCTAACAAGTATTTCATAAGAGAGAATAAAACAAGTTAGATGGAGAAATTCCTGTAAAACTTTGTTATATAATTTTAAATACTTTAGGATAACATCACAATATTCTGCTGGAAAAAATTGATTGGTCCTTTGTGGGAGAAATTATTAGTGGAGTTCTTGAAGCAAGTAGTGGAAAATGGCTTTTTCATTACTTCAAAGGCAATATTAAAGGACCATGAAATTCAAAGCTCCTGGTTTTATCACTGACATTTTTATGTCAGGATTTAAACTTTTTTCAACTGGAGATTCTTCTTTAGAAGCAAGCATTTTTATAATTGGCCAAGATCATGGTATGATTATTAAATGATAAGCAACAATTAAGTTGATCTTTAATGGAAGATATTCAAGGAAGGTAAGAGGAAGTATGATCATAATTAGGTGCACAAAATATATAATTTGCTTCAGGAGTACACTTTTAACCATGTTATTTTTTTTCTTGGAATCTAAATTGTCAAAAAAAAATTTGTCCATCCATTTCCCCCTTGCTCATTGTCAATAAACATAAATAAAATGTTTTAGAATTCTCCCCTTGATCCTAATATGAATATAAGGGCATTTTGTGCAGATGGTCATGGTCAGGCCCTATCATCAGTAATAAAAAGAAGCAGACAATAGAGAAACACTGCAACCTAGAGCCCAAGATCACTAAGGTGAATGCAGGCTTGTCAATAGGCATGTGTTCCCCAACGTTAAAAATCCATTTTTTTTTTGCCATTTTTATGTTATCGCATGAATGCTAATACAAAAATAATTTAATACAACAATAATAATATGATTGCCAAGACTTAAGGTCTTAGCAATTGTGCAAATTCCCTCCCTTTCACTCAATAAAAAGTTTAAAAACTGTTAAATTGTACATTTGTCAGTTTTATATAGTATCATTTATTAATCGGGCATTAGAAAAACTTAAAAATAAAAGGCAGATTCACAGGGTTTTACATTTATAGCTTGTTTTAAAAAATAAAAAAGCTCACTAATTTCATAAAAGGAACTTAAAAATCACTTTTATAGTATTGCCACTAGAAAATTCTTGTTTAGTTTGTTTGGGGGCCACACCCTGCTGTGCTAGGGACTTTTACCTGGCTCTGTGCTCAAAGTAGAAATCTCTATTGGGGGTTAGGGGACTATCTGGGGTGTCTGGAATTGAATACATGTCAGCCACATGCAAGGAAAGCACCTTACTTGCTGGAGAAGTCTGCATTTGTGGTGTATTATTTTGTTTACCTGTGAGCAGATGCCATCTCTTTCTATTTTTGTAACAGACTCCTTGTGCCCATTGTCAATGGTTGCCACTCCAGCAAATGGGGGAAGAAGCCATAAATAGAATTTTATCAAGAGAGTTTCAGCTATCATATCAGAGCTCTTGCCCAAAGTCAATGTAATTTTACTTGAGCCAACTGAAATAAAATTCTGGATATGTGTTAATGACATAAAAATTTGTCTACTATCCCTGGAATCCTGCCACTCATGATCTGGACGAAACTGTGCTTGCCATACTACAACTGTACCACTTGTTCCAGAGAAGCAAATGTGAAGGTGGCTTCATAAAGGGTGAGCAGAAAGGATGCAAAAGCACAGACATAGAACCTAAACTGTACCCAAATCCCCATCCTTTACTCAGTGACATAGGCCAATGGATTTTCTTCATAACTCATGTCAGTTTGTTGTGGCATTTTATTGTGTATAAACTAAAGCATCTTGTTTGATATAAAATTTGGATTTGAATGGTGTTTTTCACATGATGGGTCTTATAATATTAAATTAACTGCATCTAGAAAAGAAAAGAAATAAGAAAAATAATCAATTCTTGTGGTTGGAATTTGCCAAAACTTATTATATAATAACAAAATCACTGATTAAATGATTGCCTATTGTACCTTATAATAGCATTCAAGAGCTAGCAAAGATTTTAGCATTCAGAGAGTTAGTAAAAAAAATATATCATGTAGGATATAGCTCAGCAGAAGAGATTGTCTTGCATTTTTGAGGTGCTGGATTTGATCTCAAACTCTAAAGAAAAAGAGCAGAAAAATACAGCTTCTACTAACATTCTCCAAAAATGGGAAGCTATGCCTGAAAGAAGGTGGAAAACTTTTCTAAATGAAGCCCCCTATATGTAACTTTAGACTTGATATCCTGATACTGACTGGTAGAAACTATTCAATTCTTTTCACCAAGAATAGATCAGTTAGAGAAAATAGTAAAAGGTGGAACCATCATAGTGAGTGGATGAAGATGTAGGAGGAGCAGGGAAAAGCCAAATCCTTAGTATTTTCCTAAAAATGAGAATCTTTAAAGAAATACTAAGTCAAGAAGGGGTCAGACTCTTGTTCACCTTTAAGAAAATCTTCAAATTTTATTATATCATACATAGATTCCCAAAATGATACAAGCCTAGAAAGAGAATGATCTCTAATATGGGTTTTTTTGTTTGTTTTTTGTTTTGTTTGGTTTGGTTTTTTGGCCACACCCATTTGATGCTCAGGGGTTACTCCTGGCTAAGCACTCAGAAATTGCCCTTGGCTTGGGGGGACCATATGGGATGCCAGGGGATAGAACCACGGTCCTTTCTTGGCTAGTGCTGGCAAGGCAGACACCTTACCTCTAGCACCATCTCACCAGCCCCTCTAATATGTTTTTGTGAGCATAGGTCTTCAAATCAAATAATGAGGGTCCTCCCATAAAATAAAGTAGAGTCCTAAAATGGAAGATAAAACCATTCCCTTCTCATGTAAAATAAGGACACTCACTGTTTCTCTCTAATAGGATATAAAATGCACACAGGTCAACAACTATTACATGTTCTTCCCTTTTCTTGTTTTCACAAATGAAATTCATATTGTATCTTGCCACCTATCTCAACAGGTAAAAAGTACAGTAAGGTATTGTTTCTAATATTTTAATTTGGAGTTATATAAAAATCTGGTTTGTTTAAAGTGACTTCACATAGAAATTCTACTCTGGAGTTGGTGATAAATGGAAGAAATTTCATTATCTCCCATTAGACTAGTGATTTTCAATTTTTCTTGTCATGTAGAACCACCTGGGATCTCTTCAGAATGTCTGCATCTGCACCTAGATTTCTTCCAGATAAATGAAATCAGACTATAGAGAAATAGGACCCAGATCTCAGCTGATTTCAAATTGCAGCTTACTTGGATAACGTGGATATAGGAGGAATGAATATTGTTTTAGCAAATTTTGCATGGCCTGGAGATAGTAAAATAGATAGATCACTTGCTTTGCCTAAGATCAATTTGAGTCATTTTTCCAGTACTTCATATGGTCCTTTAAGCCCTACCAGTAGTGATCTATCAGTATAGATCCAGGAGTAAATTCTCCTTTGAACATCAACTGACCTCTTCCTTGGTACCACTTAATCCTCTTCAGTCATAGGAAAACAAATACTTTACTACCGATGTTGATTTGGGAGAGAATACTTGACATATGTGCCAAATATTGTAAAGTTCTGGTCATTCATTTTATATATTAAAAAAAATGTACTGTCTAAAGCTGATTGACACTAGACAGAGTCAACTTGCAAAGAAGACAAGGGCTTCGAAAATAGATGAAAATGGTTGCAGAGCCCAGAATAAGCCATATCTGAAATTTATCCATTCTAAATAAAGCAGTAAGTTCCTTGTACTGATTAGAACATTTGGACTTGAGTTGTCTCTTGAAGGAAACTGAAAGCATTTCAAAAGAGAGTTTCTACTGGCTCAGGATAGATTGGTGAGGGCAGTTAGATAATTAACCACACTAACAATTATCATGACAATGTCAATGAGTGAAATAAATAGAATGCCTGTCTTACATACAGGCAGGGGGTGGGGGAGGTGGGAAGTGTGGGCATTGGTGGTGGGAATGTTGGATTGGTTTTTTATGCCTAAAACCCAACTACAAATATGTTTGTAATCATGGTGCTTAAATAAAGTTATAAAAAAATAAAAAAGAGAGAGAGAGACTCTGAAGTGTACAATTGCCACAGTGCTCTGCTATGATCTCCTGAATTCCTTTCCCTATTTCCCTTTCTTGTGCATCAACTTGCTGCTAACAACCTGTTTCATCACTCTTCAGAGAACAGCTTTCAGGCTATTGGAGCTATTTTCTTGTTTCCTCAGAGAGTTGGAAGTGCTTTGGACTTGCATCCTGCCCAGGCCAGATGTAGTCAACTACCTGCCAATACAGGAGAACAAAGCCAAATATCTTTGCCTGAAGTTGGGTACCGTTTCACATATAGTTTAGACTCTCAAGCTCTGCTGTGGGATTTTGTACCTTTGTTGGTTTTTTTTTTTTTTTTTCTTTCTTATCCAATATGTCCAGCTTGTTGCCCAGCTTCTTCTGAAAGTACTTCCTTGACAAATGACTTGAAAACAAATCCTCATTTAGCATCTTCCTCTGGGGCACCCAAACGAAGGCACTTCCTAAGCCCCACTGGAGCTAATTTCCATGGGAAGCACACAGTGTAGCGTAGATGAGTGTGACCAACTGTTTAGGCAGCTGATCTCCTTCTCAGAAAACACTGACTCATTGTCTCTGATTCTTCAAGTTAAATGAAATCCCCAAGTATATTTAGCAATAGTGCACATGGAAAATTGAATTTTAGAGCGCAAGTTTAAAGCGATATTTTAGCAAGCTTGTATATCGCAGAGAGGTTTTGATAGAGGCTCTTCCCTTAGAGAATCGTTCTCTCTGTCTCCCCTGTTGCTGGTTGTATTCTGTTTCATTTTTTTAACCTTGTGAAAATTGTCTTGACAAAGAATTGTTAATGAACTGGACATAATTCTTGCTTTCAAGTAAAAGTACACAGTAAAGTAAAGTTCATGCAAAGAATTTTACTTTAATCAATTTTCAAGGGCACATTTTAAAATTGAAAAAACTCCTGCAGGGATCCCAGGAGTTGGCCTCGGATCCTGAACATCTGACATCCATATGTGCATCCTAAGAATATCTACCACCATTGGTAGTGAATCCAATGGCAAGTCATCACATCCTTCCAGCTCAATGATACAGTACTTGGTTTTTCCAAATCACCACCTTCACTTCTAATGAACAACTAAATACAACTGTTTCATTTTATTCCAATGACTGGATCACTTATTAAAAATATCTTTAAATATACTTTATAATAAACGGATATTTCTAGTTGTAAGCATTGTTTATTATTTTTCTGCAACTTTGGTTTTATTTGACCAATGAATGAGTTGTAAGATAGTATTAATGCCTTGTGGAAGTTATTTTATGGTCTAATTTTTTTCTCCTTAAGATACTATTAAGAAGGCAGTTTTGAAGAGTGTTTGAGGTATTTATGAAACAGAATAAAAAAGAAAACCTGGAACATAGTTTGTAATTATTCAAAGCTTCGTTTTATAAAGAGCATTCCTAATTCCTCTTAATCTTATTTCTTTAGCATATGGGCAGAATTGTAGGGAGAATTTCTGAGTGTTGTCAGCAGTACATCTTACCTTCTTTGGATTTTTAAGCATAAAAATACTGCAGGTATCTTCATGTAAATTTTCTATAAAAATCTATTCTTTATTTTTTTAGTTTTGGGGCCACACCTAGTGCCGCTTAGAAGTTACTCCTGGTTTTGTGCTCAGAAATTACTCCTGGCAGGTTCTGGGGATCATATTGGATGCCAGGGATCAAACACAGTTTGATCACATGCAAGCCCTACCTGCTGTACTATTTCTCCAGTCCCTGCTTCTATCTTGTTTTTTGTTTTGTTTTGTTTTGTTTTTATTGAGATCATTGTGAATTACAAGTCTTTCATAGTTGGATTTCAAGCTTAGTGACAGAAAATTAGGGCCATACCCACCAACATTGTTGACCTCCCTCCACCAAAGTTCCCAGCGTGCACCCCATAACTCCACCCTTAGCCTCCTGGCCTGCCACTGTAATCAGCCAATTTTAAGCTTATATTGTTATAATTTGGATCTCTTGATTCTGTTGTCATTGACTTTGGCTTGGGTATTTAGTTCTGACTTTTATTTTTCTCCACCAATGCACCTGAGACCACTTGACCTCTGGGCTCCATTTTCTCTCTCTCTCTCTCTCTCTCTCTCTCTCTCTCTCTCTCTCTCTCTCTCTCTCTCTCTCTCTCTCTCTCTCTCTCTCTCTCTCTCTCTCTCTGTCTCTCTCTCTGTCTCTCTGTCTCTCTCTCTGTCTCTTTCTCTCTCTCCTCCCCGTGGAAGTAAGTCCCTATCTAGAAGATGAAAATAAAATTTTAGGGCCCGGAGAGATAGCACAGTGGCGTTTGCCTCGCAAGCAGCCGATCCAGGACCAAAGGTGGTTGGTTCGAGTACCGGTGTCCCATATGGTCCCCGTGCCTGCCAGGAGCTATTTCTGAGCAGACATCCAGGAGTAACCCCAGAGCACCGCTGGGTGTGGCCCAAAAACCAAAAAAAATAAAAAATAAAAAAATAAAGAAAATAGAATTTTAAAAATGGGAGTGGCAGGATTTGTTTATTTGCTTTGTTTCTATAGGCACAGCAAACATTGGGGAAATTAGAAAGGAAATACCCTTGGCCTAAAAAAAACAAAAACAAGTAGGGTGTCTCTACCTATGAAGCACCCTTTCATAAAGCCAACTATAGGCTCTGCTCATATTAATTATCCAGCCCTGAGTTCTTTCTTCGTGGATCCAGGAAAAGTTCTATTCAATCACGGTTGTCATAGTCAGGTTTTTGTTATTAGAGAACTTGGCTTTTGCACAGATCCTATATTATAGCAGGGTATCATGGTTTCAATAAAATAAAATTAAAAATAAAATTTAAAGTATTTGTTCAATTAAACATTATCTTGTAATTAACACCTAAAGTAAATAGCATAATTTTACATATTATGTACTACATATTATGTACTACAGTAGAATACTTACTTTAGTGATGTTATATATTTTTAATCATACATACTCCATTATATTTACTAATTTAAGTATTATATTCAAATAGCAATTCTCTTTTGTAACACTAAAAATTATAAATTTATAAAAATAGAATATAAACCTAAGCTAACTTATAATATTTTCATCTCACTCATCTTACATTGAATTAATGTAATTATTTTTGCTTCATTAATGTGATTATTTTTGGTTCTTGACATACTATAAGATTCCCTACTTTTAAGTTGGGATTTATATGTAAATATTATAATATTGCCATTTTATACACTGAATTGTGACTAATTCATAGAGAACTATATTTACTAATTTATTAGTAAATTAGTAAAGCCCACACAAACTAATAACTTTTTTGTTTATATATAATAAATTATTAATAGTAAAACCAATCTTTAAAAATGTCAATATTCTTTACTCAGTTTTTGCCAACTTTTATTTGTAGCTTAAAAAATATAAGCATTTCTGAACTGCTTTACTGAAAAAACACCATAGAGATATGAGGAGAATTGCACCATATTTCCTATGAAAACATTTGGATACCCCCATACATCTGTACAATTCTTGCATTTATAATCATTCATATTCAACATGCTCTTTCTAAATATGCCAGTGAAAAATAAAATGATTACTTTTCCTCAAATGTTCAGCAGGCACTCTAAATTAGCCAGCTGGTCTCTTGTCATGGCTGAAAAAATATAGTGATTTTATTAAGAAGTGACAGTAAATGCATCCATGGCCCCAGATACTTTATATGCAAGTGGAAATTCCATGGGTTCGATGACTTATGATGGGAGAAGAGCAAAAAGTGCATAAAGGCAGAGAATCAATGGAAATGGTGTTCTGTATGTCTGGCAATGACTCTGAGAGAATCATTCATTTCAAACAGTGAAATCACCTTGTTTTATGGCCAGCCAGTAAGCTTCAAGGTCCACATGCTCAGTTTTTTAATTTTTATTTTCTTTATTGAAAATCCAGAAGTCACTGAAAAATATGGCTTGTGAGAACAATACATTGCAGCAAGTCTATTTTCAAAAATCAAGTTATAAATGGCAAGTCAGTGGCTGGAGAGATAGCATGGAGGTAAGGTTTTTGCCTTGCATGCAGAAGGACAGTAGTTCAAACCCTGGCATCCCACATGGTCCTCCAAGCCTGCCAGGAGCGATTTCTGAGTGTAGAGCCAGGGTGTGATCCAAAAACCAAAAAAATAAAAATAAAGAAATAAATGACAAGTCAGTGTGATTGGGATAAGCATACAGGGTTCAAAATTCATCTGACCATAGTTTTGACTAGGTAGTTCATTTTATGCAATGGAAGAATCTCTGTTCTCAAAAATGTACTCTTTTGTTTCTGTTTAATTTTGACCCATTTCCCTCTGTTATATTGTTGACTGTGGTTTAAGTGACTTTGTATTTTCATTTGGCCTACATTTGGTCATAGAACTTACATCAACAATATTAGACGATGGATCCTAAGGACAAAAGACCATAATAAATAAAAGTATATATTCTCAGAGCCTCCAGACACTCAGTCTCTCATAAGTCACAAAATAATAAACAGTTGATGACTGGGTGGTGGTGTAGGGAGAGCTTTAGTAAGCCACTTTCTTAGATTTCTGCCTTAAAGCTGAGGCAAAAATATGGATAGGCTCAGGGCCTGGATCAAATAAAACCTCCACAGAGACAGCCCATACTTGCTTCTTCCCACATACCCAAGTTTCTTTGCCTTCTTTGTCACAAGAACAAGTAGTGTTTTTCCAATGTAAACTTCCTTTGGACGTTAAATTATATGTGGCAATGGTCCATTTTCCCAAGAGAAGCTTTCTCAGGAGAGGATTCAGGATTCTCTGGGAAGAACTGGATAGTTGTCTCTCTCCCTAGCTAATCCATTTCCAAGTTCCAGTTGCTAGAACTACAGGCATCTAGATGTATGATAAATGATCTTCTCTGTTCATTGGGAAAGCATGAAGTAGAATGGACTAGATGAATTTCAGTACAATTCAATTTTGTCCTGCAGACAACACTGGGTCGGGAAGAAAATGATCCCCAAACCTCTATGTATATAAAAATAACAATGTAGAAAAAAATAAACCATTTCTTAAAAAAATGCAATATATGAGAGCTAACTTAGAAATCATGAGATGGGAGTAGGAAAGAATTTGGGGATATTATTTGGGGTATCTTTGAAATGATGGTAGAGGAATTTGCTCTAATTCTGCAGCTTAAAACATCTTCAATAGTATTGTAAACAGTATCTCAATGATGAAATTAAAAGAAAATTAAAATTAAAATTAAAAAATAAATTAAAATCAAATGACAGATCATTTGATTGAACTATTACTATTAGGAAAATTGAAAACATTGTCTAAATGATTTTTAATTAGACTGTTACCCCTAACCCCCATTTTTCCTGTGTAAACTTACCTGATGGTAAGACCAGACCATTTCTGGGAGGGGTTTTTGGTAGGTAATAAAAGGGTTGCCTCTGGGGCAGGAAGGGAATTGAGAGAGGAGATTCAGCAGGAGATGGAGGAAGAAGGAGAAAGAGGTTGAGATGTCAGGGCAGATGATGAGAGCCTGCTTAAAAAGGTTTAAGATTATAGGCCACTCATGTTGGCCAGGGCCTTAATAAAGTCAATGTCTCCTTAAAACCTGACTGTCTGTGGACCATTTCCTCGCTGCTATCCTGAAACCTCAGACCCGCCTGCTGAAGAGAGTTGCAGGCGTATGGCAGGGCCAGCAGAGAAGGTCTCTCCATCCATCCACCTCCATCATCCACCTCCATCCAGAACTCCATAATTAATGTGTTATTCTACAGTAAACCTACACTTCAATCCTAGGTTTAAATTCTTGATAGTTCCTAGCAGAAAAATTAGAGGAGAGAACACTTCCTAATTCATTTTGTGAGCCTAGCATTACGAAAACAGACTAAGATATACTGTGCCTGTTCAGAAGGGGAAAAAAATAAAAGGCAAAAAGCACAAAACATTTTTATTATAACTTTTATATATTTATTTATCTAGTTTTTGTCGATTTCTTTGTTTTGGTGTGGATATTGAAGCTGTTGTCTCCATTTTTATTTGTTTATTATTTATCTTTATTTTTTTTTTTTTTTTGGTTTTTGGGCCACACCCTGTGACGCTCAGGGGTTACTCCTGGCTATGCGCTCAGAAGTTGCTCCTGGCTTCTTGGGGGACCATATGGGACGCCGGGGATCGAACCGTGGTCCGTCCTAGGCCAGCGCAGGCAAGGCAGGCACCTTACCTCCAGCGCCACCGCCCGGCCCCTTATCTTTATTTTTTATTTATTTATTTATTTTTCTTTTTTTCTCTTCTTCCTTTATGCACTCTGCCATGTTTTTCATCTCAAGACCATGGCTTTTATGTGGTGCTTATCTTTATTGTTGGAGTGCTCACTAGATATTTTATTTGACACTTCTTTTTTGTGGTGTTTCACCTTTTTCCCCTTCGTCTCTCAACTCAAACCAAGGATGAGAGCCTCTAGAAGGACTCCGCCCATTTTCGACGTTTTTGATTTTTACCCAGTTTATTACTTTTCTTTTCTTCAAACAAAACCACATAACTTGAACTATCTAGTCCCGCCTCCGAATTAAAGGGGGAAATAAGGAAGGTACCGAGACCAAACAGGTGTAAGATCACTAAGTAGTAAGCTAGGCACAGAGGGGCCCACTCATGCTAGCAGCCCTGGGGGTGAGGGAGGAGGTTATGGGAGGCAGGATGGGAACGGAGGTGGAGGGAGGACAATTCGGTGATGGGAATTCCCCTGAATTTATGTTAATATGTACCTAAAATATTATTGTCAACGATATGTAAGCCACTATGATTAAAATAAAAATATATTAAAAAAAAGAAAGAAACAGTGGTATATCTACACAATGGAATATTATGCAACTGTTGGGAAAAAATGAAGTCACAAAATTTGCCTATACATGGATATATATGGAGACTATTATGTTGGGTAAAACAAGTCAAAGGTATTTGAAAGATAAACACAGATAAGTCTCACTCATCTGTGGGATTTAAGAAAAATATGACATAGGGTGTAGCTCTGGGATTCATGTAGTCCAGGACATTCACTGTCTAGAGTGCCCCTGTCTATCCCCTCCCCAAAATAAAAGTAAGGACAGTATGTTAATAATTACAGAGACAATAAAGATAAGGGTTGAAAGAACCATCCCACGATATGAAATTTATCACAAAGAGTGGTAAGTACAGTTAGGAAAATAACTACAATAATGACTACCACGAGAATGATAGAGAAATATGATGCCTATCTCGAATATAGGCAGGGTTTGAGGGAGAAGAGAAGTGGGGAACATTGGTTGCTGAAAAATTGCACTGGTGAAGGGGGGTGTATTTGATGGCTGAAACCCAACTATGACATATTTGTATCCAGTGGTGGGAAGAGACTTACCACCGAAGTATGTTTGTATTTTCCTTCCCTTCCCTTTGTTTCTATTGTTGTGCATAGAATATGTGCATTTAAAGCCTGTCTCACACAGTTTAGGTTCAGTGCCTCAGAGGAGACCATACACTTTACTGGGATTGCACTCAGCAGTAAGAGTCCTGCTGGTGATCAAACTCGGGACCTCATGCCAATATTCTTGCTGGGAGAAACATTCTACATCTTACCTTTTCAGCTTCAGCATCCAAGCTGTGTTATTGCATTTCCTGCTGTTTGGTAAAATACTGCCATTGGGGGTGACTAGAAAAAGCATAGCCAGGATTTCTTCACATTTCTTACCCCTCCCTGTGAATCTACAGCTATCTAAATATAAAATTTCAATAATGAAAACTTTCCTTTACTCCACTAAAAATGAGCTTGCTTCAATTTTCTCTGGCCATTCAGATTTCCCACAAACTAAATGGAGAATGCTATGAAAGACAGAATAAAATTTTAAACCTGTGATTGCCTTCCTTCAGAAGAAATTAGGAAAGTCACCCTGCTAATGACTGCAGGGATTTCTTCAAGCTATTGATTTGCTTATTAGTAAGCCACAGAAATAACAGAAAATCAAAATGAACAGGGTTTCAATTTGTTTTCTTTGGATTCTATAGATGTAGTTCTCCTCATTAAAATCAAATAGAAATTATAAATTATCCCAGGGTTCTTCCTATAATAGGAATTAATCTATTTCTCTGCTTGAGAATTATCTCATTAAAATTTGTCTCTTTGGGGCTCAATGAGCCCATGCTTTGTTTTCTCTTTTTTTTCCCAAACTAATTTTTATGATTGAGGTTCTGTAATTGAGGTTTTGAATTTCACATGCACATAAATGCAACGCCACACCATCATTAGGCTTTCAATGTGGAAGACCTAGATTTGAACCCCAAGCATCTCTATGAACAACCCATGATGGGTGAGCTGGGCAGTAATCCCCTAGTCCCTCTGGGTAATAACCTAAACCCAAAATAAAGTATGTTCTTTAAATGTGTATAGTTTTACAGAATTCAAGCTAAACATATGCATTTCCTTAAACCTCTTACTTTTCACTCAGTCACCTGCTCAACTAACATGTAGTGAGTACCATGCACCAGACAGATTCTGCTCTAGATAGTGGGTTTTCAAATGAAGCAAAAGGCATATGCCTCACATATGTACACATGTGCATTAATAAAGACTATGTAATTAGTTCTATCCTATTGGCTATTATCCAAGAAAAAGTCATCCTTTTCACTTTTGTTGATTAGTTTCCTTTTTTTTCTTCTTATTAGCAGAAAACTGGAATGTGCAGCCATGTAAGTACTAGATAGTGAGGACAGCTGTTGGGTCATCTCAGTACAATTCTCTGGGAATAGTATCATTTTTTTGTTTTGTTTGGTGAGTTCCCTACTCTTGTGCCACTGGATGCAGCTTTTATGGATAAATAGCCTGTGGCAAAGTAGGCAAACTGAATTTTGTCCTTTTCTTGCTTGGCTCCCAGGCATTCCTCCCTGGCTGTTTCTAAGCATGAGATCCTTCCTACCTTTGGAGCCTTAGGGATGAGGCAGGGATGAGGTAAGAATAAAATGATGTGATTGTTATGCTACACTAGTTTGTTTTTTTTTTCCAAAGCGACCACTATGACAATGATAGGTGGAATTTATCACTCTAGACAAAAACGGGGGGCTGAAAGGAGGTAAAAACGGTATGCATGATATCCTTTTAGTAACACTTTTGCTAACTAATATTGTGAATAGTGTGTAAATGGAAAAGATGAGAGACAGACAGACAGACAGACAGACAGACAGACAGGGAGAAGAAAATGTCTGCAGTAGGACAGGGAGAAGGGAAGGCAGAGAGAAACAGAAGACATTGATGGTGGAAATGTGCACTAGTGAATGATATTGGAACACTGCATGACTAAAACTCAATCATGAACAACTTTGTAACCATGTATCTCACCTGATTCAATTAAAAATTATTAATTAAAGAGAGAAATAACAAACTGAGCAGAGCCCTGGAGGGTGTTTGAATGATTCAGGGGTGACTGTACTCTCAGATACCATTGTAGGGCCATTTTCTGTACATTTGCTTAAATATGATAGATTTTAGGGGTCACTGAAAATGGGGCACAAGGCCAAATAAATTTGAGAACCCTGACTCTAGAATATCTTCTAATTTCTTTTCTTTTTATTGTTGGCAGTTCCAGTGATTGAACTTAGGGTCTTACACATGCAAGGCACTCTACTGCTGAGCCATATTCCTGGCCTCTGTCCCTTTCTTTCTGTTCCTTCCTTTCTTCCTGTCTTCTTCTTTCCTTCCTTCTTCCTTCCTTCCTTCCTTCCTTCCTTCCTTCCTTCCTTCCTTCCTTCCTTCCTTCCTTCCTTCCCTCCACCCTCCCTCCCTCACTTTCTTCCTTCCTTCCTTTATTTCTTCTTTCTTTCTTTCTTCTTTCTCTCTTTCTTCTTTGTTTCTTTCTTTTCTTTCTCCCTCTCTATTTCTTAGTCACTATGATTTACAAGCTGTTGATAAGTTTCCAGCATACAGTAATCCACCTACAAACCTAACAATTCGCACTCCCTTCTCCCACCCCATCTCCTTATCAAGCTTGTATTTCTTGTTTTTAAATTTAATTTGCTTATTATTATTATTATTATTTGGGTCACGTGCTTACATTATTGTTGACTCTTGTCATTATAATCTATATGATCACTTAACCTCCACAGCACCAAAATGTCCAAGACCCTTATGTTATTACCAATCCTCTCCTCATTCCTTAGCCCTGTGCCCCTCCTTCCTTGATATTCTCACTTCTATAACTTAGCAGGGGTCTCAATTTACCTGGGGGCCGCAGGAGGCAAAGTCAGGGTGATCCTTGAGTGCAAAGTCAGTAGTAAGCCTTGAACATTGGGGGATGTGACCCAAACAACTAAAACAAAACAAAACAAAAAAGATCCCTCTAGGGCAAGGCCACAAAATGTTGTACAGAGGGCCACAAATGGCCCGCGGGCCACAAGTTTGAGACCCCTGACCTAAGGCCAAGGATTTTCCTTTTTTCTTCAGACAACAATTTGCTTCTCTCTTCTTTCCCTCTTATTTTTATATGTAGCTTATTTTATATGTAGCTTAATCTTATATGAAAATTTGTTTTGTTTTGTTTTGGGGCCACACCCAGCAATGCTCATGGGTTACTCCTGGCTCTGTGCTCAGAAATTGCTCCTGGCAGGCTCAGGGGACCATATGGGATGCCTGGAATCAAATCCACGTCTGTCCTGCGTCAGCCGCATGCAAGGCAAACACCCTACTGTGATGCTATCTCTCTGGACCTTATATGAAGATTTCTGACAACAGAAGAGAGAAAATCAAATTGGGGCCCCCATCATCTTGACTCTCATTTTGTAGCTTGCATTATGTGATGGTGAGCTAGGCTGTCTCCTTTTAGGAATATTTGACTTTAAATTTGACTGAATGTTAATCCTTGAGAATGCCGTATTCATTAAGACAGCTGAAGTGATTTTTGCAACCCAGAATTGGTTATGATGTCTGATTATGAATAAAAATTTGCTGCCAAGTGTTGTACAAAGGGTAATGAGGTGCAGGTGGATCTCTGAGCCCCATCCATAGGGCTGGGGTGAACCTGTGTGCAGCCATGAGCAGGGAAAGCTTTTTACTAGACACAAAGCACAGCCTTGGCAAAACATTTCTCTTAATTTGTAATCAAACAACATGAGTTGACATGACATGAGGGCAAAAATCCTGCCTTACCAACAGGACTGTGACCTGTGCTGTGACCAAACCAGAATTTCTCTAACAGAACTCCTGACAGTGCCTTGTCACTTGCAAAGTGAGTTGCTGTTCCATTTTTGGAGGAAGAGAAGGGCAGAGAGAAGCAGCCCCTACTTGCAATTTCCTTACCAGCCATGCAGCCCTCCTCCATACATTCCATTCTTAACCCCAGTCTTAATTCTCTAGGTCTTTCTGTGAACTACTTTTAAATTAAATTTAAGCAACTATTTGCTCCATTAATCCATGCAGCCCGTTAGCACACTGTGTGCATTTACTGTACAATATTTCAAATGAAGTGAAACTTCAAAGCTGTTTGATAGGTCTGGGAAAAGGGGGAACTGATATAGCCAGAAGGAAGGAATAATCTCCCAAGGATTTCAGCAGGCAAGCTGAGCTAAACTTAGCAGCAGACTTCACTTTCCATTTAACTTTAAGTGTGGAGTTACTTGGAGCAACGAGGGACCCTTCCTTGTGCTGCTGTCTTAGGAATAAGGAGAATGAATATAGATCTGGAATGAATAAATATTTTCATCTTTCGATACTTTCTTAGCCCAAGTTACCAAGGAAACTGAATTCTGCATGTGTCATTTGTAAATGAATGTTTTTTACCTTGCTCCAGGAGCCGTAGTTGGAGGAAATGTTGGTTATAAGACACTCAAGACATAGAGGCAAAAGGCTGAGTGGAAAAACAAAAGCTCAGACTCCAGGTGTTGATCAAGGAACTTGAGTTGCATGTTAAGGCATTGTCAAGGTCAGAGGGAACAAAACCATTGTGCTCCCTCTCTGTGAAAACACACACCAAAGATGTATGAGTTTCTCTGCCTTCACTTGGACTTTTACTCCCAGTTACGTGATGGGCTGGACAGAACCAGATTCTTCAAGGAGGTTATAAGTAAATCAGCATAGGTCAGATTTTGGTTTTCTTGGTTTGTTTTTTTGGGTCACACCTGGCAGCGATCAGGGGTTCCTCCTGGCTCTATGCTCAGAAATCGCTCCTGGCAGGCTCGGAGGACCATATGAAATGCCAGGATTTGAACAACTGTCTTTCTGCATGCAAGGCAAATGCCCTACCTCCATGCTATCTCTCCGGCCCTCATAGGTCAGATTTTTGCAGAGTTAATTTCTGTATTCCAATACATAGACATACACACACATGCACCCATGCCTATACATACACAACAACACACATAATACTGTGGTTCATTTTCCTCCATTTGCTTATTATCTGACAGTAAGGAGTTTCAATACTATGCTTATCTATAGCCCCACCAATGTGATACGACAAGCATATATTCAACACTTTTGGTGTTGAATCTATATGAAAGAGGGAAATTTTGTGCTAAGCCCCCTGTTTAAAATCAGTTTCTTGGCTATATATTAGAGTCTTTTGAATCTGCTCAATAGTCTCTCTTACTTTCTAGTTTGAGTACAATATTCAACAAAATTTATACCTAGCCTTTGCTGAAAATAATTTTTAATGTTTTAGGAAAGGTACTAAAAGTGTCTCAGAAACAAATTTGGAAGCAATACTAATTACACTGCTGTATGATATTTGTGATTATTGTGAGAGTTGATCACGAGTTTTCTTCACAAGGCTTCTCTTATAGTTGATCCATATGAGAGAATAAGAGCTAACTAAAGTTATTATGCTAATCATTTCCTATTTCAGGGGTCAGTTCATCTGACTGCATACTTTGTATGGTGGTATATGTCAGTGTTTGCTATATAACACTAAGAGTGAGGTGGCAGAGAAAATAAATACACAATAATGGATTGTGAAAGGTTAAAAAAATGAACTCAGGTGCAAGAAATAAGTGTGTATCCTGGGGGTTGACATTAAAAATCAGGGTAAATCACAGGCTCTCCCCTGTAAACCCTAAAAAATGCAGCTGTCTAACAAGGTCATTTTCCATCTGGCCTCATTTTCCCCTGGACGAGTCACTGGGTTGTTTATTCAATTTTAAAAAATGGAAGCCATAATCCTTTTCCGTCACAGTTGCTCTGGCAATGACAATTACAATCAGAAAGCTTAAGTGAAAAGCAAACACTCTCTTTCGAGTGAATTTTAACCTATCTGCTGAGTAAGAAGTTCCCATTGGTTACTTATTCTCTTGTCCATCGGGTGTGCATTGTGTTATAATTGCTCATGGAAATAGCCTTTCTGGTTTCAGAATTTTTGTGTAATCTTACATCGCTGATGCTGTAATGGCAGTTTTTCTTTTTATATAAAAAGGGAGTTAGAGGCAGATATAAAGAGAAGCATTTGATTGCCCTCAATCAGAAGCTGGCTTTCTGCTATCATTAAATCAGAGGCTTATTTGAAATCCGTTATTGACAGTAACCCATTCTTAGCCTGCTTCTGTGATTCTTAAGTTCACGTGTAATTTCATGTTGTATTTGTTCTTCATGCACTGCTTTCGTGATGTGCTCATTGTTATGCACTATTTCTGGAGTGTCTCACCTTGAAGTGTGCTTGGAAAGCAGGCAGAAAACAGAATTTCTTCTGTGAGTTAGCCAGGTAGAAATGACAGTGCTAAAGCCCAATTGAATGTAGAAGCCCAATTCCTCACTCCTTTCAGAAGATAGTAACTATTCTTTAAAATGGCATCAGTTTCATGTTTCCCTTTTTTTATAGGTGATAGTTAATGTTTAGAGCCCACCATGCTGATTTGTCTTTTATAATTTCCATCAAGATCCTCTTTGAAATTTAAAAAAAAAATGTTCCTCTCTCTGGCTAAAACTAAAGTGAAATCTACCTGTATAAAGCTGGGAAGTGTATGAACATCTCTTCTTTACCACTGGTTGGTGATTCCAACACGTAATTAATTTATATGTTATAAGTATACATATTTTTGCCTATGACTGTATATTTTTTCACATCAATCTATTTCTCCAAACTTTGTCCACTGCGGCAATTGAGTCTTTCCCCAGGATTAATAGTCATGTCACATATTATTTTAAGTAAACAAATGTGTATGTTAAGATCATTTCTTATCCATATGTCATCTCTAACCTTTGTGTAAAATGTCTTGTATATTAGCATAAATATTAAGAAGATGCCATTTCTGCTATATGTAGGGCTGCCTTCAGCTAATCAGTTTTCATGCATTTAAATAGGAATATTAGAATGATGGTAATTACTTCAGTTTTCCATGAATGATCTATCAGACATTTTCTTTCACTGGATGGAATTGCTCAGAGTAAGCAGGACAGAATAATGTGTAGGTGAGACATAAGCATCCTCAAAGCTTTTATTGGTGGCTTTTTCAAAATGTTTATTCTGCTGTTTATTATACTTTCTGAGTATAAATATGCAAGTTGATTAGAAAAACTGGAGTAATATAATGCACATGGAAATGAAGGGAAATTCTAAAATAATCGCTGTTTATTCAATAGAAGAAATGAAGCGACTTCTAGGGAAGGCTCTCTCTTTCTCTTACACACACATACACACACACACACACACACACACACACACACATTCACGCTGAACATTTACATACATAGTAGATTTGGGAAAAATCCTGTCCACTTTTGAAAAATAGCCTTTTATCAAAATGAGACCTTTCTTCCTCCACATAAATATACTTCTGTGACTTTACAAGTTAATTTGCTTGCAAATTGCATCACTGTAAGATTAAATCTTAAACAACTTAAATGTTTGTGTAATGCACACTTACAACTTCAAACTGCTGTTGCTCTACTGGAATTCAAGGTCACTAATGAACAAACGACCTGGTAGTTGGCGGTTCTAATTCAGCCATATTTCCCTCTTTGTCTGCACAGCAGTGTTTGTTTGCACCAAGATAGCAAAATAATTGCATGTTTTGCTTCATCATTTTCTAAAAATTAGTAGAAAATTGGAGAAAATGATTGGTTTGATACTGCGAAAAGCATCATCATTTAAACCTACAATCCAGATAAGGGCAGCCATCCTAACACTCACTGGGAGTAGCAAATCTTTAGCTCAAGCAGATAATTGTTGAACTAACACAAGGCAAATTCATATTCAGTGAGAAGGAAAAGAACAAAGATTGAATCATGCACTTTTCTATTCAAGAATTGTGTGCATAAACATGTATAGAAATAGAACAGAATTGTGTGCAAAAACATATATAGAAATAGGCCAGCATTCTTGTAAGCAGGAAGAATGAGTTTAGCAGATAAATTGCAATGGTGACCTTTGGTACTGGGAGTAGTATTGATGGAAAAAAGATGTTACCTTTCGTTTCAAAAACTACTCCTGTACTAAGTTATTTTAATTTTGTGTCTTTATAAAGAAGAGCTTATAATTTGTAACAAATTGATTTTACTTTACATTTACATAATCTATAATTTCTATGTTTAAATTTTAGCAAAGCAATACTATCTACACTGATATTTGGTTTTCTGAAAATGTTTCTAAGTTATCAAAAATAACTTTCTACCTTGATCATCAGGTTGCTTCCATGTCCTTGTAAGCTCCATTATTAACTCTGGGAGGATATAAATTTAACGTATACATAAAGCTCAATAGATGGTGTTTTATGTGCCCACATGTTTCATTCCATCAGCATATTATAGCAACACTTGGAAAAAGTTTAAGCAGATATTGGCTTTTGTTGCCGATATTAAGATTCATTGGTCCAAGAGTTATTGATCATGGGCAAATCTTGCTCATTATTATGCCTTGAGGACAAATAAATCTTTATCAGTTAAACATGAATCAATATAATTATGCTTCACTTATGCACATCTTTTTCCTAACTATATTGGGTTTTCAACCAAATCATGAAATATGAGAAAAACTGCTAAGGGAGGCAGTTGTGAGGAGTTATGCCAAAATCATGCATGCTTTATAGCAGTACCAGTACCAAATAAAGCCAAGTCTTACCAGCTGCTAGCAGAATTGAGGTACTCACTAAAACATGACAAATAATTTTTGAAAATACTAATTCATATAAAAATTGCCATAGGATATCAAATAAAAAACTTGAGAATTGGTAGAAATTCTAAGAATCTTATCATATTAGCTCAAATAGTGATGGCCTGAAAATGGAAAGCAGGAGAGTTATATAAAATTCAAGAAAATAGTAATTTATTTAAAATCTTTCTCTGTGATTCTAATATGTAGTCTTCGAGAATGACTTATTTCTTTATTAGATCCAAAAATAAGCTTTCAGTATGTTTTTCTATTGTCAGAGACTGATTTTAAGTCCCTTTGTTTAAAACAACCATATCACCTTTGGTAAAACTAGAAAGTTCCAGCTCCTAATTGAATCCCTTTGGGTTCTTAGGTTTTGCAATTCGACCTAAATTTCAGGTATTTTTTCCTTAAATTGCAGTTGGTTTTAGTTTGATGCATACACTGCCAGATCCTTTTGTCTGCTATTCTGTCATACTTTTTCACTACCCTGCCTATCTATTTCACTCAAATGTTTCATCAGTTTTCTTCTTTATCTTAGCTCAGATACTGGGGGGGCAAAAATTGTTTGGGAGATAGTAATTCAAATACATGCTTTTTCTAAAAGTTGGTAACACTCAAAGGAGAATTGTTCCCCATGAACTCTACCTCTAACATGTGTCCCTTATGTTAGCCTTTGTAACATGCAATGCTAATATAAACAGCATGTAATATAATATGTATTATATAAATACATTTATTTATATACATATTTACTATCCAGATCCCTATATATGTGTAGGGATAAGACCCCTACATATATATATATATATGTGTGTGTGTGTGTGTGTGTGTGTGTGTGTGTGTGTGTGTGTGTGTGTATCCAGACATATATAGGATTTTATCCCTACATACATATAATCTGTGTAGAAATATATGTACATAAATAGGATTAAGATATTATAAGTAATATTAAGTTTCTAGTCAAAACAAAGTAGAACATTAATTTTATGGGTTGTGATTAATATCTTTTTGTGGAGGGTTGGGTCACAGGGGTTACTCCTGGCTCTACACTCAGATTGCTCCTGACAGGCTCGGAGGACCATATAGGATGCTTGGATTCGAACTGGGGTTCGTCTCGAGTTGGTGCATGCAAGACAAACTGCAAGGCCCTACTACTGTGCTATCTCTATGGCCTCTATGATTAATATCTACCTTGCATCTCTAAGCTTTCAGATGTGAGAAACTCTCTTTTTTCCTTATTGATCCCATAGGCAAATTCTAATTGCCTCTGCTGTTGGTGCTTTTTGGTTTCATGTTGATCCTATAGACAACTTCAAAATTCACTCCGACTTGCTAGGCCCATGTGACCAGAGACTGAAAAGCTGCATGATCTAGACCATCCTTTATCTTTTTTTTTCTTTTTTTGCCTATGATCTAGGCAGATGTTTCAAAGAAAATTAAAGTCAATCATGTTTAGCAGGATGATTTCACACTGTGTAATACCCAGTGCTAAGAATTCAGAAAAGGAAACAGAAATCAAGAGAGAGAAAAAACAATTACATGCTCTCTTAATTTTTTTTTAAAATAGTCTTTCTATGACATTTAAAACTCAGAGCACAGCATTTTCAACGTAGATAGAATCATCAGAGGATCCCAAAACAGCACATTACATTCGGATCACTCAGAGTGCACAAAATATTCTATTATCCTCTAGAGAGGCAACAACTGTGCCTTTAGTCTATTATGCTATGGAGAGAAGCCAACTGTACCTTTTGTCTCCAAAGTGCCACATCTAATTCTTGCCACTTCCAAAAGTCAAGATTCAAATACTGTACTGCAGACTGATTTGATCTGGTACATCAAGTCAGAGGCTTTGTGCAAAATCCGCAACTGATGAGAAGAACAACTTTCCACTCTAGGGGTTGACTCCATCAGGATAAAACCTACAGCCACGTTTTCTACCCCTCAATAGTAATTGGTCTTTCACACTATTTTACCTTACCTGCATTGCTTTCAATTCCAAATTACTTGCACACTCAGGTTAATTTGCTTCTCTAAGCATCTCTGTGAGCTTAGTCTTCCTCAACCTACATCCGAGAGAATACTGAGACTTCCTGATTCTTCACCCAGTGTAGAGGCTGACCCTAGTTACTGGCATACATTTTGTGCTCTTATCCCTAAAACAAGGCTCCCTAATTTTGTATATAAATGTTTATATGTATTCCAAAATGTCTTCTTATTCAAAAAAAATTAGATGTTCTGTATATCTGAATTTACCTTTATAATGGAGGTAGCTGTAATCTGATACTCTCTTAGACATTAGGTCCCTATCACCTAATTTCAGGTCTTTTATGATGCCAGTCTGAAATTACTCGTGGCAGATATTACTTATAGATCTTCCTCTCTAACCATTCTCATTATTTTTAATATATTTTTTATTTAAGTAACATGATCATATTTGGGTTACAGTCATAACCAGAACACCCCCTTTACCAGTGCAACATTACCCCCTCCCCCTTCCCATCCCCTGCCTGTTTTCGAGACAGGCATTCTACTACAGTAATTTGTTTTTAAGTTCAGTAAGTTGTATTTTTTTCCTTAAAGGATAAGAGTAAAAAAATATAGTAAAGGTGTGATAGTGGCAATCGCCAATGTTTGCATAGGTCCAGAAAAATGGACAAAATGGGAAAAAAAAATCCTTGACCTGATTACAAAAAGGCCTCACCCCAGAAGTTTATTGACATAAGAGACTCTGGGTTCCAGGAATACCAGTCTATCCAACTCCAGTCATTCTCAAGGTCCCGTTGAAACTTTTTCACACTTTAGCTATAGTTGGTATCAGACTCTTATATTTAAAGACTCTGGATTCTGTGCATTTCTTTCGTTGATGTCAGGCTGATGTGGAGCATCCTCTAGTTTCAGCATATCATTAAATGCAGAGCAATCTGCTCTGCATGCAGACTGTTGCTGAGTCACCTGGGTGTTGGGAGTACTCTTTGAAGTCAGTCAATGCCAAAGCAGTGGTAGGTCTTCTCTGGTAGAGGCTTGGATCCTGGGACCATTCTCATTATTTAATGGTGTGTTTCTTCATTTGGTAACTCTAATTAGCATTGCTATATGAGAAATTAATGTTTATCTTGTAATATAATATGGAAAATTTTGCCCTGGATATCTCCCAGGGCAAAAATTTAAATTTAGCTTGGGAGGCCAGAGTGATAGCACATTGATAAGGTATGCATTGTATGCAATGGTATGCATAGGTATGCAAGGTATGTATGCAATGGTATACATAGGTATGCAAGGTATGCAGGTAAGCTGCCTTGTATGCAGCTGACTTAATACGGACCTTGGTTCAATCCCCGGTGTCCCATATGGTCCCCAAAGCCAGGGATGATTTCTGAGTGCATAGCCAGGTATAACCCCTGAGTGTCACCAGGTGTGGCCCAAAAAAACCAAAAAAAAAAACAAACAACAAAAAACAATTTTAGTTTAAGGCTTAGATATGCTCTCAATTCCCAAGACAATTTAATGTGCTTATAGGTTGATAGTAGAAGGATAACAAGAAAGATAGCCAATGAATTTGTAGGCCTCCAAGGGGTACAGCTGGTGGACAGAAAACACAGGATTATATACCCATTATGAACACAGTCAAACATAGATTCTAGGATTTATAAGTGTAAATTATTGTACTTGATTTTCATTCTTTCACCAGAAAAAGAATTATAGGAAAGAAGTCTTCAAATGTTAAATTTAAAATAAGGATGCCATAGTGCAAAAATGTTATGAAAACTATAATAATGCATTTCTTTAACAAAATTGGCATTGACCTTAAATTATTCCCCATGTGAACATCTTTCAGAGTAGATATCTACCTGTCTTTGAGTACTCTTACTTATCTCAAAAAGCAAAGGAGATATAGAACCTTATGTAATATTCACAGATCTTATGTGGCTATAGGGTCAGGTTTTCTTTGACTCCACCTGACTTTGCTCCCTAACTTAGTGTTTTATAAATAAAAACAGTTCATGTAAAAACTTCATATCTCCATAAAGGCATAAAATGTCCAATTTCCCACCTTCACTCCCTGAAGCTCACTCAGTGTTCCAAGATTGCTTTTGCCTTTGTTTATATGGAAGGAGATGAATTCAATTCAAGATTCAGAAATGGTTGAATAAAGGTCGTCCCTAAATAAACCAAGGAAATAAAAAATATTGAATCCTGTCTCTATTTTGAAAGCAAGAAAATATAGTCAGACTACTTTAGTATAGAGTAGGAATAATTTCTATATTATTAAAAAAATAGACACATCATAGGAAACCATTACTTGACTGAGAAGAGAGCAAACCATTGCTGATGGACTATGATAAGATCATGTTGCCACTGCTTTATAAACAAAAGTTCTGTCACAAAACCAATGTCAGCAAAAGGCTCACTTATTCTTGCTTTACTGAGCATGAAATGGGATTGAAAGATGGCATTAAATGGATTATTAAACTGAAGAAATGATGGCTTGTGATCTTTCACTCCTAGATACAATTTGGGACATGCACTCAGTGAAAAACTCTCCAAAGACTTCGATTATGTCTGTGGAACCTGAACTTGGGCCTTTTAAGTCATAGAAGAAAGTTTTATTTTCCACATTTATTCTGAAATGGTGATTATGATATTCAGTTATTTTATTTATAGATTAACATGCTGAGAAAGGGAATGAAAAGTTATCATTTTCCCATGAACTTTTTATCTACCAGGAAAGAAAAATAATTTATTTTACAATTTTTTAAAAAATACTTTAATTACCATCTTGAAGACTTCTCTAATTCCGTTACCTGTTACTTTTCAAAATTTCTACAGGTTCCAAATTAAACTCAAGCAAATTAGTACTTAGTTAAAACAGTACTTGGTTCAGGGACCAGAGCAATAGAAGTATAGTAGGGCTTTTGCCTTGCACATGGCTGATTCAGGGCAGACCTTGGTTCAATCCCTGGCATCCCATATGTTCAACCAAGCCAGGAATGATTTCTGTGCACATAGCTAGTAGTAATCCCTGAGCACCACTGGGTGTGGCCCCCCAAAACAAACAAACGACAGTACTTGATTCAGACTTTTTAAAGCAAGATATATAATCAAGTGTTATTTATTTAAGATTCAGACTAAACAAAAAGGATTAAGTAATGTTTATTTTTCATGCTATATAAATAAAAAATGGCATCCTTCAGTCAGATCCAATTTGTCTAATAATAGTATCCATAAATATATACTTCATAGTTTTTGAAAGTTATAATTAGTTTAATGTTCCACATCATCTAATAAATAATATTAACCTTACATGTTTATTTCCTGGGTTTAGAAGAAATTAAAGTCTTGTTTTGCCAAAATTCTAATAATAATAATAATAACAATAATACTGTTTTATAGAACTGTTTACCATAGTGGTGGAGGGCAGGGGACAGGGCTGATAACTACCAAAAATTATAGAGCCTGAACTTTAAAATTAATACAAATAAAACTCAAAAATAAGCAAAGTTTACAACTTTAAATATTATATGCTCTTGAAGATGTGCTAAAAATTGTCAGATGCTGAAAACAAAATGAAGTAGTAATTAAAGGTATAAACCTATTCAATTATTGAAGTCAGCCTCTCTTCTTTCACCAGAAAAATTTGGTCCAATTCATCTCGAACTTTGAGGTCTCAAGATGCATAGGAATTACAGGCTGAGGATGCCTCTCTCTCAGGGTAGTAAATCTAACAGGAAAACCTCCTAGAATTAAGGCAATATAGAAATGACCTGATACTTCAATAACCATCCGTATTTTAAGAGGAGAAAAAAATTTCTTTTCCAAATTGAACAGAAAAATTGGTATTGGAAGGAAATATTTTCTCAACAGTCTATAACGGTACTGGATGTCAACTGATATTACAAACTAAAATCACACTGATTATTTGTTAACTTTCAGTAGGACATTTATAATTATCCTGGGCTAAAGGTTCCATCAGCAACTTCACAGGTAAATGCAAGTCTTCTATAAAACCTACTATTCAGGTATCAAAGATGTTAGAGTATAAGGAAAATACATAGAGTACTAAAGAATATACATTCTAGTGGAAAAACCAAACACATGAGCAAGTAGGTTTTCAGATGCAAGTGTTTAAATAACATATTTATAAAAAAAATTGACATAACTGATGTTTAATGTCTTTAAAGATATAATCTTGAAAGTATGTGATAGAAGCAATAAATTCTTTTATAAAAAATGCTTTGTGTAGGGGCTGGTGAGGTGGCGCTAGAGGTAAGGTGTCTGCCTTGCAAGTCCTAGCCAAGGAAGGACCACGGTTCAATCCTCTGGCGTCCCATATGGTCCCCCCAAGTCAGGGGCAATTTCTGAGCGCTAATCCAGGAGTAACCCCTGAGCATCAAACGAGTGTGGCCCCAAAAACCAAAAAAAAAAAAATGCTTTGTGTAGATGGGGCCTGGCTGGCACTCCAACCCCTGGCTCCTTTGGACTTTCACCCTTGATTATTTTCTCTCCTTGTCTATATACACATGCAGCTAAGAATGGCAGGAAAGTAGCTGATCCAGTTCTGTTGGCCAGTCTACCAATGCATGATGGCCATTCTCAATGCTGCAGAGCATCCTAAGTTACCCAGGTTTAACATGTCGACTCTCTGAGGAGGCTGCTTTCTTGAAATCCTTGAAATGACCTAAAAAGAGATCTCTGGGGGACACAAATTGACAGAGAACAGCACAAAACAGCAAGAGTTATCGGCACAGTAAACAGAAAGACAATAAGAAATGCAAAAAAAAAAAAAGGAAAGTTTCCATGCTCTTTAACAAACTCCCTCACAAATACAGTCTATCAGCCGAGTGTCCTTAAAGAATGAGAGCTCCCAGATACAGACCTGATGGAGGCTGCTCACTGGTGGAGTCAAGGCATCCATTTTACCCATGGCTTGAGGGCAAATAGCACATCTGCCTCACCAGGAGGCTGGTCACCAGAAATTAGGTGGTCTCAAAGCTGACTTGTTGCTTGATTCATGGTGAATTAGATCCTGGACAAGCCCCCAAAATATTATTTCCAATATCCCGGTCCAACCCACGAACCAGAACACTCAAGATGCAATCAAGCAGAGAAAATTTATTGAGAGCCACAAGCCAGCATGTTGGGGTCAACCAAGCACAATTGGTGACCCCAGTCCAACTTACATTCTTACTTTTATACCAACCTTAAAGAATTTTCAAATGGGCTTGGGGACCTTTGCATGGATTGGCTACACATTACAAAAATGCTTATTGAGCACTAGGTCAGGGAAAATCTATACCTATATAAGGGCTCTATGGCTGTTGTAAGCAGGATGTTGACTGAGGGGTGGAGGTAATGAGTAACTGTCTGGCTGTTTAGGGCTCTATTAGCTAGATGTGGTGGTGATATGTCTGGAAACTTAGTGCTTCATTTACATTAAGAGGCCTACTGTAGTACCTTAGGCCTGTCGTGGCTTCTTCTGGTACTTTCACTGAAAGAATTTTTTCTTGGTGAAACAGAGCAAAGAAGTCTTTAAAGAAAGCTCATCTGAAGCCATTTCTGTGAGCATCTTTCTAAGTTAGAACTGTACCTGTGGGTTGAGGAAATAACATGAAAAAGACAAATGCCTTGACTTCAGGCGGGAGCCACGCAGCTGCCTTGCCTTTGACAAATTGGGCTTTAACTTCTGTGTAAATGCCCACCTGTGTTCACATCCCCTTCTTCCCAGAGTTGTCTGTGTGGACATTTAGCCCAGATTTTCCTTTTCTATACTGTCTTTTCATCATGGTGCATGTCGAGACTGTTGCGTAGAGTGTCTGGATGCTTTGTTCCCAACCCCGAAGCTGAGGGGAGAAGATGGCCAGGCCTTGGGTCAGCACCACCAGCAGCTTCTCTCCAGGAAAGGTGCAGGGTCTGTATTTCAACATATTTTTATATTTTTAGAAGCCAAATAAATGCACAGGACTATTTTATATGCTAATTATGTTAAACCAGCAGAACTATAAAGGCAATAAAGTATATACATCTATCTCTATATGGCATGAGGAGAAAGAGCTTCTTAAAGCAGGTTTGCAGCCAGACCCAGGGCTGTCCCTGAAAACTTTTTTCAGGAGCTTGTTTGTCTTTGCTGACCTGAATTGCTGACTTGCAATTTTAACAGAAACTGGCCACAATGATGAACTGTGGAGCATGTCCCTTTCCTTTTAGTGCCACTTTGCTTATGTATATATAAGTTACCTGTCACCTGTATGATATGTATTTATTCTGTTGGCATTCATTTCTATGTATATTTTGTGATTATCGCCATAGGCTATAAAACAAATTTCCAGGGTTCATTGGGAAAAATATGTTTCTCTTCTAATCACAAATTCACTCACAATGATTAAAGAAGAGAAGGTGATGCTAAATAATAAAAATAGTGAAAATATTATCTATTGCATAATGGTAATATATAACTATAATATGTATAGTTATAGTAATACAATTTACTATTATCAAATAATTGTAAAATGTTATCAATTCATCTTGCATGGGTACATTTTTGATGACTAGCCTATTAAATATATCTGAAATAGAATAGCAATTTACCTGGGAAAGACCAGCCTTGATGAGTGGTGGTACCGTTTTATAAAGAGAGAATAATGAACTACATTTTAAATGAATTGTTTAATTTATGCATAATTCTGTCCTACATCTCCAAATAGTGTCAACTACAGAATCTCTTAAATTCATCAACTGTGTAAAATCTTGAGTACCTAAAATTTCTAAATTTTGATGAATTTCTTAAACTGCAAGAGCTGAAGTAACTAATGAATTCTTCTTTATTTAGAAAAAGGAAGCATGACTTTCCTCTTTTAAATATTTTTATTCTTTGTGTATAAAAATAATTTTAGAGTAGCAAATATAAGGAACTTTATAAATCATAATATATAGTTTTCAAAAATATTAAGCTATTTTTATTTTCAATTAGCATTTTTGTTTATTTGGGGCCACACATAGCAGCATTCAGGGGTTATTCCTGGATCTGTACTCAGAATCACTCCTGGCAGGCTCTGGGGACCATATGGGATGCTGGGAATCAAACCCAGTTTTGTCCTAGGTTGGCAGCATGCAAGGCAAATGCCCTACCACTATTTTTGAACTAACATCAAGTGAAGTAAAGGGGGGAGTAAGTGTGTATAGAGTAGGAAAGAGGGAAAAGGCATAAGGTTTCCTGAGCCCACCAGGAGTGATCCCTGAATGTAAAGCCAGGATTAACCCCTTAGTGCCCCAAGTATGTATGACCCAAAAACGAAAAAAGGGGGATTAAAATGTATCTTGCATGTGCATCAAAATGATAGAATATAAGAAAACTATATGTAAGAAAGTGAGTCTAAGAATTGACCATCCCATACTGAGTAAAAAACTAAGGACGTGGGGCCGGCAAGGTGGCGCTAGAGGTAAGGTGTCTGCCTTGCAAGCGCTAGCCAAGGAAGGGCCATGGTTCGATCCCCGGCATCCCATATAGTCCCCCCAAGCCAGGGGCAATTTCTTAGCACTTAGCCAGGAGTAACTCCTGAGCATCAAACGGGTGTGCCCCCCCCCAAAAAAAAAACTAAGGACGTGGAAATCCATGATACCATGTAAAAAGTCTGAGGGTCAAAAGAAAAGTGGGTCTGAACTAATATGACAGATAGGCTGGGATGAGGAACCTAAAAGGATGACTATGATATATATAAGGTGTAATCACAAAATGGAATGCTGGAGGCAACCCATTGTAAATTGATTGGAACTGGAGGACATCTTTTTAAGTGAAATAAGTCAGATTGAGAATAAATATGGATGTTTTCACTCATCTATAATATATAGAGAATAGACAATGTCAAATTATGGCAAACCCTTAGCATTCCATTATGTAATTGAGGTTACCAAGCACTAAGAGGAGCAGGAAGGGCATGAAAGAGGCAGACTATTAGTGACACAAAGACCATGTGGAGGGCCTGAAACATGTGTGGTGGTAAAGGTGCAGTACCTTCCTACAGAAATATAAAAGATAACACTACTGTAAATGTTTTATCTAAGCTATAAAAATATACTCAAAAATAAGTAGCCCCTGACTGCCACCAGGTGTGGCCCAAACACAAACAAAAAAAAAATCTTCATCAGTTCTTGAACTTAAACTCAGGCATCTAGTCCCCAGAAAAGTATGAAGATACATTTCCATTGCTCAAGCTGCCTAATTTGTACATACATAAAACGATATTAAATAATTAAAGAAATATTTTGTAGGATGAGCTTCTTGAGAACAGAACCAAATTTCATGTGTCTCTCCAAAGTCCAGCAGCAAAGTACAACCATTCTCAGATTTAACTGTCACTTACTCCAGTATGATACTACTTAATTTTTATTTTAGTGTTTTTAGAACTATAGCACAATTAGAGAAGAGACCTGTAGAAAAATATCTATAAACTTAGTTAAACTTACAAGAATCTTGACTTCACCCCCCAGGAATTTAGATCACTTGTTATTTTCTATAAGCAATTTGGATCCAGCACCAAAGACTACTGTTCAGTTTACTTCCTTCATCTTCATACCAACATCAAGACTTCCTTATCGTTTTTTCTCTGTCAATCGTTCTGCCATTAATATGATGAAACCCAATTTACAAAAAGAGAAAACTTTCTCCTGAATCCCATTCTCAGCACTTATGCTGACCCTATAGATGACTTTATCTGTGTACATATATTATATCCTAGGGGCATTTTTTTCACATTTTCTATTGAGAGGAGGTGGGGAACCAGGTCAGACATGCCTTTGATATATTACCAATTATATTCTAATAATTTATTGAAAGAAGGGAGCACAATTTGAAGAGTTTTATAAACCTGCATAGAATAAGATAGAAGATGGATGGAAAAACATATTATGAATAGCCTTGGTAGTGAATTACATTTGAATGGTATTGAAGATATTCATCAGCAGTCTGGGTGACAGTTCATGGAGTGATTTGCTATCCAAATATGGTGATATTCCTTTAACTCAACTTCCACTGCTAATCTCAGACCCTACAGTTTATATGCCCACAAGCACTAAGATTATCATTAAAAACCAATTTCAGAAAGAAAAAAAACAAGAAACAAGAATATCAGCAGAAATGTAAAGTTCTAAATTAAATTTTAAAAAATTATGCTGAATTTGGAACCATCTAAAGTATAGTTTCAGCTATTCTCTGTCATTCTCTTTCAATTTGTCTCCCTCTGTATTTCTTTTCTCCCTCCTTTTCCTTTTCTTTTCTTTTCTTCCCGGACCTCCTCTCTTTCCTCTTTCTTCCTCTCCTTTTTCCTTATTCCTCAGTCCTCTCTTTTTATGTATGTTTAAGACAGAGAAATCTAAACAGTTAGCAACTGCATTGATCTGAGATGTAATATATATAAGATATAACAGATTTTAAAAGATGTTAAGTCTACAAAGGTGATTTGAATACAGTCATAAATGAGTTAGGCATTCTTGTTATTTATTGCTGTATACTACATCACCCTAAAGCACATCTAAAATGATGTTATCTATGTGGTTTGACTGCATTGAGCTGGGGCTTCCCACTAGTGATTGGCCAGACAGTTGAAGCCAGAGTGGGAGAGAACAGATGTCTCCTCAAAGAACTTCCCAAGCACATGCCTGATAATTTATACTATGTGATTGCCTTTGGGTTTTAGGGTGAGGGAACTTCCAGCAGGAACACAGGTCAGTATTCTATGATCTTACAGGCTAGAAGGTGAGGACCTAGAGTAAGCACCACAAGAGAACAAAAGGATTAGGCCCTTTTTCCTTTTGACCCTTTATATCACTTCTTCTGTCTTCCCATGTTTGCCAAATTCAAAGGAAATGTAAGTCTCATCTCTTAATGAGACATTTGAGTATCAAACTGAAAAATAAGTATGTAGGATGAAAGAACTTATCATGTCTGTCTTGGAAGATGTGAACCACTGAAGTTCTCTGTCTGATACTCGCCAGATCCTCTCACAAGTAAAATCTACTCAGATCCTCTATCCAAGAACCCAAGAGCCAACTCAGTGTGACTCCGATTCAGGAACTACCACTTCTGATGGGTCTGAGTGTAGCTGAGCTCTGTGGATAGAATTCCCTGAAGTACCGTGGCTAAAAGCCTGCCAACTGAGACAAGCTGTCTGCCCTTCCTTTCCCACATACACTGTCATGAAAATATGAGATCACCACTGCACCCCATTTTATTTCAAAAAGATAAAAATGATTTCACAAACATTCTAAAACTGGGCTGAACTCCTCTGGACCATTGCTTCATAAGGTTCTTCATGAGATTCCCAGATGTTCTTTACTGTGGTTCATGGCTTCTCTCTGGACCCTTCATTCCCCTCTTGAAATCATCACTATTTTCCAAAAAAGGAATGATTGTTGCTAAGCAGCCTTCTTCTGCTACCTGTTAATAAAATATGAAAAGTCCACAGCAGAAGAACTGATCTATAGAATTAAGTTGGTGAGGGGAAGGGGGCTGAAACGGAGGGGTGTTGGGGACTCTGGAATAGTGGTGATACAAGGGAGGAGGGTGAGTTGTTGGAAATTTTGTGTATGATAAACCATTAATAACATTATTATAAGCTACATAATTTCATTTTTGTTTGGGGTGGCACATCAAATGGTACTCAGAGGTTACTCCTGGCTCTGTACTCAGAAATCACTCCTGGCAGGCTCAGGGGACCATACAGGATGCCAGGAATCAAACCCAGATCTGCCCACATGCAAGGCAAATGCTTTTCCCACTGTGCTATCACTCCAGCCCCAATTTCAATCGATTTTAAAAGGGGTGTGAGTTAGGTGGAATTGGGTATCCAGAAGTTCTTTTTCATTTTATAAAATCTCACTTTCTTTTGATGCTAGATGGTGGGCTTTTTCCAGGACAATATTTTTCAAAACATCATTGTTTAAATGTGATTTATTTTAATGGCAAACAGCCGTCCATTAAAAAAGGAGTTCACTCCTACATATAATCTCTCCATGTGACCTGAATGCTCTCATTGTATGGCACAATTAATTCCCAAGAGCAAATATTCCAAAGGAAACCATGCTCCCTTTATAATCTGATATTTGGAGTTGCACAAAATCTCTTCCTCTGGAAACACAGAGCCATCAGAGTCCGGGAGTAGTAACACAGACCCCATCTTCTTTTTTGTTTTTTGGTTTTTGGGCCACACTCTGTAACGCTCAGGGGTTACTCCTGGCTATGTGCTCAGAAGTTGCTCCTGGCTTGGGGGACCATATGGGACACCAGGGGATCAAACCGCGGTCCGTTCAAGGCTAGCACAGGCAAGGCAGGCACCTTACCTTTAGCGCCACCACCCGGCCCCAGACCCCATCTTCTTATTTAGAAGTAGCAAGACCTTGTAAGAGAAGCATGTAGGCTTTTCATTCATTTTTGCAGCAGTCTTGAAAAAACCCAACCTTCTATAACCTTCATTCTTACTTAATCCCAGATTACAAAATCAACCTAAAAATTAGTGCTATTCTCTACGCCTTTAGTAAAATATCAATGGAATCTAAAATAAATTTGATGTTTTTCCTAATTCTCAACCTAAAATATTGAGCTCTAGATTAGTTTATAGTCAGATACCAGAAAATAATTGAAGATCACTGAAGGAATTTCCTTTGTTGTTTTGTTGTAAGGTGTTAAAACATATTATAGTTGATAAGTCAAATAAACTCTTCTTTAAAGATAGTCTTGGAAGTCAGGCAATAATGAGGTTTCTTTAATATAACTTTTTTTTTATCTTATTTCACTCACAATAAACCCAATCACAGCAAAGAAAACTTTCATTCCAGCCTGTTGCATTTAAATCTTGAAAGCAAATAGCTTGAAATCCAATGTTGATAATACTGGCATAACCAACATGTGGACTTTAAGTATTTGTAATTTTCTGGCACTAAATTTGATTTGAGTGATAGTACAGCATTAGATAAGGCACTGACCTCACATATAGCTGACTTGGCACACTATGTGATCCTCCAAGTCCTGCCAGGAATGATCCCTGAGTGCAGAGTGAAGAATAAGTAACCCCTGAGCAACACACGGAGTGGCCCCCAAAAATCAAAAGTATAATTATAGAGGTCAGAGAGATAGCACAATGGTAGGGCATTTGCCTTGCATCTGGCCGACCCAGGATGGACCTGATTTGATATCTGGCATTCCTTATGGTCCCCTGAGCCTGTGCCAGGAGCAATTTCTGAGTGCAGAACCAGGAGTAACCCCTGAGGTGTGGTAGAAAACTTAATCAATAAATAAACTGCTTTAATAAAAGCATAATTATAAATTAAATAAATTTGATCAGAAGTCTTACCTAAGAGATTCAATTGTAAGAGATAGAGATGTCTCTGTTGATGTGAGTTATCAGGATTTCACCCAAAACTGGAATCACTTTACTCAGTGGATGTGTAATGTTTGAACATGGCTAGGGTAAGCTTGAACACTTTCATTCAGTTCTTTTTTTTGTTTTTTTTTTGTTTGTTTGTTTTTGTTTTTGGGCCACACCCGGCGGTGCTCAGGAGTTACTCCTGGCTCTATGCTCAGAAATAGCTCCTGACAGGCACGGGGGACCATATGGGACACTGGGATTCGAACCAACCACCTTTGGTCCTGGATCAGCTGTTTGCAAGGCAAACACCGCTGTGCTATCTCTCCGGGCCCTTTCATTCAGTTCTTATCAAACTAAAAGCAGCATTATTGAAATAATTTCTTTTTCTTTTTTTATAAATCTTTCTTTTTATAAATCTTTATTTAAGCACCATGATTTCAAGCATGTTTGTAGTTGGATTTCAGTCATAAATAGAATACCTCCCTTCACCAGTGCAACATTCCCACCACCAATGCCCCCTACCTCCCCACCCCTGCCTGTATTTGAGACAGACATTCTTTTTTTTTTTTTTTTTTTTTTTATTTAAACACCTTGATTACATACATGATTGTGTTTGGGTTTCAGTCATAAAAGGAACACCACCCATCACCAGTGCAACATTCCCATCACCCAAGTCCCAAATCTCCCTCCTCCCCACCCAACCCCCGCCTGTACCCTAAACAGGCTCTACATTTCCCTCATACATTCTCAATATTAGGACAGTTCAAAATGTAGTTATTTCTCTAACTAAACTCATCACTCTTTGTGGTGAGCTTCCTGAGGTGAGCTGGAACTTCCAGCTCTTTTCTCTTTTGTGTCTGAAAATTATTATTACAAGGGTGTCTTTCTTTTTTCTTAAAACCCATAGATGAGTGAGACCATTCTGCGTTTTTCTCTCTCTCTCTGACTTATTTCACTCAGCATAATAGATTCCATGTACATCCACGTATAGGAAAATTTCATGACTTCATCTCTCCTGACAGCTGCATAATATTCCATTGTGTATATGTACCACAGTTTCTTTAGCCATTCGTCTGTTGAAGGGCATCTTGCTTGTTTCCAGAGTCTTGCTATGGTAAATAGAGCTGCAATGAATATAGGTGTAAGGAAGGTGTTTTTGTATTGTATTTTTGTGTTCCTAGGGTATATTCCTAGGAGTGGTATAGCTGGATCGTATGGGAGCTCGATTTCCAGTTTTTGGAGGAATCTCCATATCGCTTTCCATAAAGGTTGAACTAGACAGCATTCCCACCAGCAGTGGATAAGAGTTCCTTTCTCTCCACATCCCCGCCAACACTGTTGATTCTCATTCTTTGTGATGTGTGCCATTCTCTGTGGTGTGAGGTGGTATCTCATCGTTGTTTTGATTTGCATCTCCCTGATGATTAGTGATGTGGAACATTTTTTCATGTGTCTTTTGGCCATGTGTATTTCTTCTTTGTCAAAGTGTCTGTTCATTTCTTCTCCCCATTTTTTGATGGGGTTAGATGTTTTTTTCTTGTAAAGTTCTGTCAGTGCCTTGTATATTTTGGAGATTAGCCCCTTATCTGATGGGTATTGGGTGAATAGTTTCTCCCACTCAGTGGGTGGCTCTTGTATCCTGGGCACTATTTCCTTTGAGGTGCAGAAGCTTCTCAGCTTAATATATTCCCATCTGTTAATCTCTGCTTTCACTTGCTTGGAGAGTGCAGTTTCCTCCTTGAAGATGCCTGTAATGTCCTGGAGTGTTTTGCCTATGTGCTGTTCTATATATCTTATGGTTTTGGGGCTGATATCGAGGTCTTTAATCCATTTGGATTTTACCTTTGTACATGATGTTAGCTGGGGGTCTAAGTTTAATTTTTTGCAAGTGGCTATCCAATTGTGCCAACACCACTTGTTGAAGAGGCTTTCCCTGCTCCATTTAGGATTTCCTGCTCCTTTATCAAAAATTAGATGGTTGTATCTCTGGGGAACATTTTCTGAGTATTCAAGCCTATTCCACTGATCTGAGGACCTATCCTTATTCCAATACCATGCTGTTTTGATAACTGTTGCTTTGTAGTACAGTTTAAAGTTGGGAAAAGTAATTCCTCCCATATTCTTTTTCCCAATGATTGCTTTAGCTATTCGAGGGTGTTTATTGTTCCAAATGAATTTCAAAAATGTCTGATCCACTTCTTTGAAGAATGTCATGGGTATCTTTAGAGGGATGGCATTAAATCTGTATAATGCCTTGGGGAGTATTGACATTTTGATTATGTTAATCCTGCCAATCCATGAGCAGGGTATGCGTTTCCATTTCCATGTGTCCTCTCTTATTTCTTGGAGCAGAGTTTTATAGTTTTCTTTGTATAGGTCCTTCACATATTTAGTCAAGTTGATTCCAAGATATTTGAGTTTGTGTGGCACTATTGTGAATGGGGTTGTTTTCTTAATGTCCATTTCATCCTTATTACTATTGGTATATAGAAAGGCCATTGATTTTTGTGTGTTAATTTTGTAGCCTGCCACCTTGCTATATGAGTCTATTGTTTCTAGATGCTTTTTGGTAGAGTGTTTAGGGTTTTCTAAGTAGAGTATCATGTCATCTGCAAACAGTGAGAGCTTGACTTCTTCCTTTCCTATCTGGATTCCCTTGATATCCTTTTCTTGCCTAATCGCTATAGCAAGTACTTCCAATGCTATGTTGAATAGGAGTGGTGAGAGAGGACAGCCTTGTCTTGTGCCAGAATTTAGAGGGAAGGCTTTCAGTTTTTCTCCATTGAGGATAATATTTGCCACTGGCTTGTGGTAGATGGCCTTCACTATATTGAGAAAGGTTCCCTCCATTCCCATCTTGCTGAGAGTTTTGATCAAGAATGGGTGTTGGACCTTATCAAATGCTTTCTCTGCATCTATTGATATGATCATGTGGTTTTTATTTTTCTTGTTATTGATGTTGTGTATTATGTTGATAGATTTACGGATGTTAAACCAGCCTTGCATTCCTGGGATGAAACCTATTTGATCGTAGTGGATGATCTTCTTAACGAGGCATTGAATCCTATTTGCCAGGATTTTGTTGAGGATCTTTGCATCTGCATTCATCAGTGATATTGGTCTGTAATTTTCTTTTTTGGTAGCGTCTCTGTCTGGTTTAGGTATCAAGGTGATGTTGGCTTCATAAAAGCTATTTGGAAGTGTTTCTGTTTGTTCAATTTCATGAAAGAGTCTTGCCAAGATTGGCAGTAGTTCCTCTTGGAAAGTTTGATAGAATTCATTAGTGAATCCATCTGGACCTGGGCTTTTGTTTTTCGGCAGACATTTGATTACTGTTTTAATTTCATCAATGGTGATGGGGGTGTTTAGATATGCTACATCCTCTTCCTTCAACCGTGGAAGATTGTAAGAGTCCAAGAATTTATCCATTTCTTCCAGGTTCTCATTTTTAGTGGCGTAGAGTTTTTCAAAGTAGTTTCTGATTACCCTTTGAATCTCTGTCATATCAGTAGTGATCTCTCCTTTTTCATTCCTGATACGAGTTATCAAGTTTCTCTCTCTCTCTTTCTTTGTTAGGTTTGCCAGTGGTCTATCAATCTTGTTTATTTTTTCAAAGAACCAACTTCTGCTTTCGTTGATCTTTCGGATTGTTTTTTGAGTTTCCACTTCGTTGATTTCTGCTCTCAGCTTTGTTATTTCCTTCTGTCTTCCTATTCTTGGGTCCTTTTGTTGAGCATTTTCTAGTTCTATTAGCTGTGTCATTAAGCTACTCAGGTAAGCTCCTTCTTCCTTGATGATGTGTGATTGCAAAGCTATAAATTTTCCTCTCAGTACTGCTTTTGCTGTGTCCCATAAGTTCTGAGAGTTTGTGTCTTTATTGTCATTTGTTTCCAGGAACCTTTTTATTTCCTCCTTGATTTCATCTCGGACCCACTGGTTATTGAGCATGAGGCTGTTTAACTTCCAGGTGTTAAAGTGTTTCTTCTGAGTCCCTTTGGAGTTCACAAATAATTTCAGAGCCTTGTGGTTAGCGAAGGTAGTCTGCAAAATTTCTATCCTCTTGATCTTATGGAGGTATGTTTTATGTGCCAGCATGTAGTCTATCCTGGAGAATGTCCCATGTACATTGGAGAAGAATGTGTATCCAGGTTTCTGGGGATGGAGTGTCCTATATATATCCACTAGGCCTCTTTCTTCCATTTCTCTCCTCAGGTCTAGTATATTCTTGTTGGGTTTCAGTCTGGTTGACTTGTCCAGTGTTGACAAAGCCGTGTTAAGGTCCCCCACACTTATTGTGTTGTTGTTGATATTATTTTTCAGATTTGTCAACAGTTGTATTAAATATTTTGCTGGCCCCTCATTCGGTGCATATATGTTTAGGAGAGTGAATTCTTCCTGCTCTACGTACCCCTTGATTAATATAAAATATCCGTCTTTGTCCCTTACAACCTACCTGAGTATAAAGTTTGCATTATCTGATATTAGTATGGCCACTCCAGCTTTTTTATGGGTGTTGTTTGCTTGGATAATTTTTCTCCAGCCTTTTATTTTGAGTCTATGTTTGTTCTGACTATTCAGGTGCGTTTCTTGTAGGCAGCAGAAGGTTGGATTGAGTTTTTTGATCCATTTAGCCACTCTGTGTCTCTTAACTGGTGCATTTAGTCCATTGACGTTGAGAGAAAGAATTGTCCTGGGATTTAACGCCATCTTTATTTCAAAATTTGGTGTGTCTTTTGGGTAGTCTTGTCTTAGATTAGGTCTTTCAGTTTTTCTCTTAAGACTGGTTTTGTGTCTGTGAAGTTTCTGAGCTGTTTTTTGTCTGTGAAACCATGTATTCTTCCATCAAACCGGAAAGTGAGTTTTGCTGGGTATAGTATTCTGGGTGAAGCATTCATTTCATTCAGTCTTGTCACAATATCCCACCACTGCTTTCTGGCATTGAGTGTTTCTGGTGACAGGTCTGCTGTAAATCTCAGGGAAGCTTGCTTGAACATGATTTCCCCTTTTGATCTTGCTGTTTTCAGAATTCTGTCTCTATCTGTGGGATTTGTCATTGTGACTAGGATGTGTCTTGGGGTGGTTTTTCTGGGGTCTCTTTTGGTTGGTACTCTTCGGGCATGCAGGATTTGATCACATATATTCTTTAGCTCTGGAAGTTTCTCTTTAATGATGTTCTTGACCATTGATTCTTCCTGGAAATTTTCTTCCTGGGTCTCTGGGACTCCAATGATTCTTAAGTTGTTTCTGTTGATCTTATCATAGACTTCTATTTTCGTCTGTTCCCATTCTTTGACTAATTTTTCCATTGTCTGCTCATTTGCTTTAAGTTTTTTGTCCAATCTCTCCTGCTGTATGGAATTGTTATGTATCTCATCTTCCACAGCACCGAGTCTATTCTCAGCTTCTGATACCCTGTACCAGAGCTTATCCATTTTGTCATTCACTTCGTTTACTGACTTTTTCAGTCCTGTTAGTTGACATGTTATTTCAGTTTGGAGTTTTGTCATTTCTGCCTTCATATTTTCTTGGTTCTTATTAGTGTTCTGTTCAACTCGATCCATGGTTTCTTGGAGTCTGTTGAGCACCTTCCATATTGCTAGTCTAAAGTCCTTATCTGAGAGGTTGATTAGTTGTTCAGTCATTATCTGGTCCTCAGAATTGTCATCTTCATTCTCTATGTCTGATGCTGGCCTGTGTTGTTTCCCCATTGTCACACTTTATTGTGGGTTTTTCTACGTGTTGTGGTGGTATTCATTGTCTATATGATGTAGGCAGCACACTCCTCTGGCTCCTCCCTTTCTGGATGGGCTGACTTGCCTCTAAGGGAGGGGAGTCCTCCTTGGATGAAGCCTCACACTGGGTCAAATCTTAGGCCCGAGCATGCAACAGAGAAGACAGTCCAGAGAAATGTGTGCTTCTGTGATATAGCGCCGTTCTTAGTGTGATTTTTCCTTCTTGTTGCAATGGAGTTCTTTCCTTAGAAAGAGTGCACGGCCGCGTAGCGAAGCGGAGCGGCCGTGCTCCTCTGAGCCTCTTTTTGCCCCACTCGCAAGAGTTTCACGCAAGAGGACAGTAGACAGACATAGACAGGTCACACTCACAGTCTTTCACAGTTGAGCCCCACTGGGCCGGTGTACTTTCGCGGATTTTCCCCGCCTGGTGTCACACACAGGGAGCCGGGTTTTGCAAAGCTTAGCCGGTTTTTATGCTCTGAAGTCCCTCCCTGAAAATCGAGACAGACATTCTACTTCTCCCATTCTTTAACAATGTCATGCCAATTGTTAGTGTAGTTATTTCCCTAACAGCACTCACCACTCTTTGTGGTGAGCTTCAAATTATGAGCCAGTCCTTCAGCCCTTCCAGTACTTAACTCTATTGTTTTGGGCCTTATTACAGTAATGTCTTTAATTTTTTTTTGGTTACCCCAGCATTGCTCAGGGGTTACTCCTGGTTCTATGCTCAGAAATCGCTCCTGGCAGGCTCTGTGGACCATATGGAATGCTGGGATTTGAACCACCATCCTTCTGCATGCAAATCAAATGCCCTACCTTTATGCTATCTCTTTGGCCCCATGTCTTTAATTTTTCTTAAAACCCATAGACGAGTGAGACTATTATGTGTCTATCTCTCTCTCTCTGACTTATTTCACTCAACATAATAGATTCCATGTACGTCCATGTATAGGAAAATTTCATGACTTCATTTCTCCTGATGGCTGCATAATATTCCATTGTGTATATGTACCACAGTTTCTTTAGCCATTCCTCTATTGAAGGGCATCTTGGTTGTTTCCAGATTCTGGCTATTGTCAATAGTGCTGCGATAAATATAGGTATGAGGAAGGTATTTTTGAATTAATATTTTTGTGTTCCTAGAAGTGGAATAGCTGGATCATATGGAAGCTCAATTTCCAGGATTTTTTGAGAAATCTCTATATTGTTTTCCATAAAGGCTGGATTATACAGCATTCCCACCGGCAGTGAATAAGAGTTCCTTTCTCTCCACATCCCCACCAGCACTGATTGTTCTTGATCTTTATGGTATGTGCCAATCTCTGTGGTGTGAGATGCTTCCTCATAGTTGTCTTGATTTTCATCTCCATGATGATTAGTGATGGGGAGCATTTCCTCATGTGTCTTTTGGCCATTTGTATTTTTTCTTTGAGGAAGTGTCTGTTTATTTCTTCTCCCCAGTTTTTGATAAGCTATATTTTTTTCTTATTAAGTTCTATCAATACCTTGTATATTTTCGATATTAGACAAGTCTGATGGGTATTGGGTGAATAGTTTCTCTCATTCTGTGGATGGCTTTTGTATTTTAGGCACTATTTCCTTTGAGGTGCAGAAGCTTCTCAGCTTAATATAGTCTCAGCTGTTTATCTCAAAGATGCCTATACCTGGTGATGCTCAGGGGTTACTCCTGGCTCTGTGCTCAGAAATCGCTCCTGGCTTGGGGGACCATATGGGATGCTGGAGATTGAACCATGGTCTGTCCTGGGTCAGCCACGTGTAAGGCAAAAGCCCTACTTCTGCACTATTGCTCCAGCTCCTATTGAAATGATTTCTATAGTAACTAAGTAAGCAAAGCTCCATGTTTAGAAAACTTTTCATTTATGCAGTCTCCTTAGAAGCAGGTATACTGACACAGAGCCCTTGAAAACTATACTGTGTCTAGTAACCAATCTAAAAGAATAGTCTAGTTTGGACAAAGAAGACAGTTTTCAGCAGACTTTGTTTTATTTGTCCTCCAAATAAAGATAGTAACTATCCTTCTTTTCAGTATTATGTGTGTGCTTTCATATTTAACATAATTTAATTTTGTTGTTTTTTTGTTTTTTGGGTCACACCCGGTGCTGCTCAGGGGTTACTCCTGGCTCTGTGCTCAGAATTCGCTCCTGGCAGGCACAGGGGACCATATAAGATGCCAGAATTCAAGCCACTGTCAATCCTGGAATGGCTGCGTGCAAGGCAAATCCCCTACCACTGTGCAATCTCTCCAGCCCCAACATCATTTAAATTTAACAGAATCTTTTACGGACAATTATCCCTTGAAATAATTTCTCCATCATCATGTTTGCATTATCCAGCTCTACAGTCACTATTTTTGAAGAGATGTAGACCAAGCCACGAAAAATTATAGGAACACCAGGCTCACGGCTGAAAACCAACAATTTCAGTAAGAGAGGTGGGCCAAGTCCAAACCCTGCTGAAGCTTCACCAGGTGCCTTGCACACTGCTGACCCTGGATGGACCCAGGTTCAATCCACGGCATACTACATGGGCCCCTGTGCCTGCCGGGAGCGATTTCTGAGCACAGCGCCAGAAATAACCCCTGAGCGCTGCCTGGTATGCCCCCACCCCAAAATATATATAGAGTATCCTATTAAAACTTTCAACTCTTTTTGTTTTTTGTTTTGGTTTTTGTTTTTTGTTGGTTTTGTTGTCGTTGTTGTTGTTGTTTTGGTTTTGGGGTCACACCCAGCAGTGCTCAGAGGTTACTTCTGGCTCCATGCTCAGAAATCGTTCCTGGCAGGCTCAGGGGACCATATAGGATGCAGGAATTCGAACCACCAACCTTCTGCATGCTATCTCTTTAGTCCAAAACTTTTAACTCTTGGCTCAATTATCAGCTCAACAAAGCTACCTCTTTCCATTTCTGAAGACTGGAAGCTTCTTGTCTAATTCCATTTTCATTTTTCTCACCATTGAGACCCAGTTCCAAGAACATCTCAGCTCCAAACTAGCCCAATGATTTACAAATATGTAATCCACTGTATTTTCTCTTCACACTTCCCCCACAATTCTAGGAGTTCATTGGTCTTAAGTTTTATCCACCTTGCCTTGAATAGCACATTGCCCATCTTAGATGTTGATATACATATGATGTTAAAGCTGAGGAGTGTTAATTAGAATCAGAGGAAGCACTTGACCTTTAATCATCTCTATTGAACTATAGCTTTCTCATTTGCTACACAGCCAAAAATAATTGCACTGTGCTAAAAGTCTCCAGAACTCTGTAAGGAGAATATTATTTTTCTCAGTTAACAGGTAAAGACACACATTCTGATAGCTTAAGTCATTGCTTCAAAATTGCATAGCATCTATGTGCTGCAATCAGGCCTGTCCCCTTGAAGAGTTTGGGGATACTACCATTACTCTATGTGGCCTTAGAGTAGTTAAGATCCTTACTTTCTGGTTTTGAATTCAGGAATTCTATCACCTAGCTCCTCTTTCTTTCTTCCTATATTTCCACATGCCACAAGAAACTCACTCTAAGTCTACTTGGCCCCATTATTTATTGTTACTTACCCAATGAAGAGCAAAACTTTAGCTCTTCATCCCCCTCCCCCAGAATGCAGTTTCAGGAGCTGACAACAGTGCTCAGAAATGATTTATTTTAGTTGAAATACTTTCAAGTGAACAACAGCAATTAGATAGCATCCATGCACACACACAATTGTACCTTTTAATTTTGTTTTTCTTTTTGAATCTCAACCCAGTGCAATTTGTTAGGTATTTGAGCAGCTATTTGTTGATCTGACTTAAATAAATTCTAGATATCTTGATATGAAATAAACTCAACCTAGGCATCATAATATTTGGAACTAAACAATTCCTTGGTGTAAAGCTGGCAGCCCTGTGCAATCATGGTTATTTGGCCCCATCCTTGTTCTTTGTTCTCTTCCTATCAATAGCACCACCATTCTCAGTTGTGACTACCCAGAATGCCTTTAGGCATAAATTAATGTTCATTGGTTTAAAATGCCCAATCCCACCCAGGCCAACATTTTCCACCCCATCACTTCCCCATTCCAGAGAGAGAATCTTTTAAATAGACTTAATGACCCAGGTCAATTCATTTTTATTCATTACATTACAGAGTCTAGGTTGAAGCAACGGTAAGTTTACCTAATAAAGTTAGAATGTATGCTATCATCTGAGAAGGCTTCTGTTGTCCTTCACTGATACACATTCATCCAAGGCCATGTCAAGACCATGATACATGGTCATTATCAAGCCAGAGCAGCTCCAGCAATGTTAAGATTTTGTTGCACCAAAATGTCCCTGAAACTCAAAGCTCCATGTTTATCAAGATGCATACTGCTGTCATTCTGACTACCTTGTGCTGCCTTGAACTGCAAAGAAAATCAGAAATGATAGCATGTGACATTTTTCTCTTCATGTATTGTACCTGAGTTCTGTCTTAGTCTGCTTCCTAAATAGAATAATCAATGCCATTATCTCTTCCTCCCTCATCTAAATCACATCAGGACTCTATGGTAGATCAATAGTTACAACAAAGGAGGCTGAAGCTTTCATTCCAGGGGGACTCATTACTCTGCTGCTCAGGATCTGAGTATGGATTCCATGTAAGGTTATCTACTTCTCCATAGGAGTTAACAACAGCTGTCAGTTATTAATATCACACCAGGACCCTGTCTTATGGGCTGTGAGTACCTACTGAATATTTCCCAGAATACACCTGCTTCTGCCTGTTTCCTCTTTTCCCTTGCTCTGACTTCCTCTTTCTCTTCCTTTTACACAGAGTGAGTGCCTCTAGTAATGTGACATCTTGGAAACTTCATTGAGATTCTTCACCGGTACAGGTTGCATATAAACAGGCTCACATCTGCTGCAGTATTACAAAGCCTAATTAAAATAAATTCAGATCTTAAATTAGGCCTTTCAGTAACATTTATGGCCTAAGCCTCTGCATGATGAAATGTCTAATTTGGTTAAGCTGAAAAGAAAAGTGATCTTTTTTAATTGTATACCCCACCCCCCAAAAGGAGGCTAAAACTTAGAGAATACTTATTTTTCAATAGTAGTTATTTCCTTTAGGTGGTTCTGAACCTCAGGGTCACTATTATATTGTATTGCCTTTAGGGATAAATCCATCTGTACAGTGTACTAAACCATCATAGATAGATTAGGGGTCAAGTCTCTCTCAGTAGAAAGACTGGCTGACCCTGTGTCCAGGTTCTCTATATCTACAAAAATTCTGAAGTCTTTAAAATGTAAGATCCAGAGGTAGGATAGCATAGTTCTATATATTCATCCCCAATTCTTCAAATACATTCCATGGATTTTGAACAGCCTGCCAATAAGATGTTTCCAAATTCACCCTAAAACCCTACAGAGAATTCAACTAGAATTCTCTCTAGTTCCACCTAACTCTGTAAATCTCTTTATGTTGAAATTTCTTTCTCTTTTACCTCAAAGACCTAAACATGTGTGTGTGTGTGTGTGTGTGTGTGTGTGTGTGTGTGTGTGTGTTTAAAGAAGAAATTCATTGTTTAGAACCAAAATGCCTTTCTGGAAAGGCTGCTCTGTGGAAGTGCACTGAAGTTCCAACCTATGTGCATTTGCCTTTCTTCTGAACTTATTTAACACATGGATGCCTGTGCTGCAATTTGCAGTAATTAAATCACATTTGAATGTGAGCCACCGGTCAACTGTTAAAAGGAAGAAGAGGTGTCATAGCCCTTTTTGCAGTTAGAAAGAAATTCATGGTCGATTTTCAATCATACAATGTCTATTACCCATCCCTCCACATTTCTCACTGCCAGTGTCCACAATTTCCCTCACATCTACACCCCATTTTTATACCTATTATAATACCTATTATAATTTTATATCTATTCTAATTAGGTATTTTACATAACAGGCATTTTGATGCTTATTACAATTCTCTATATAGTACCTAATATTCTCCTTCCAAAATCCTTTGCATGTTCTGCCTAGGACACCTTATACGGGTTTGCTCATCTATTCGAAGCTGTACTGCATTGCTCATTGTTCCTAGGGGTGCTGAGCTTCTCAGGACCTTTGTAGCTCTGGTTGCTTGGGAAGATTTAGTGCACTTAACCCATGTCTATGAGCAATGTGCAACTACCCATCACTAAGGGTGGAGCAGTTTGTATTTTTATCACCACCATCTTGTCAATAGGATACTAGAAAGTTCTAGATTGTTTCAATCATTTGATGAGATGCCTCTATTTCTAGGTGGATAAACTATACTGGTGTACAACTTAATTGGAATATAGTCCATTAAGAAAACCTTTATAAGTTATACAATTTCTTCTTAAAACTTTGCCTCTAAACATTTTGTTTGTTTTGGGGTCACAGCTGGCGGCGATCAGGGGTTACTCCTTGGCTCTACATGCAGAAATTGCTCCTGACAGGCTTGGGAGACCATATGGGATGCCAGGATTCAAATCATCATCCTTCTTGCATGTAAGGCAAATGCCCCACCTCCATCTATCTCTCTGACCCCGCCTCTAAACATTTTATATTTACTAGAATGACACATTTTTTATTATGGCATTGAATCCATGTGTATTCAACTTTATGTGTGATCATATTTTTACTGAAAATAATTGACATATTTATTCTGTTTACATCTGACCTTTATTTAGATATTTTATGTATTTTATTGTATTTTTATCTTCTATTCATCTACATTTATGCTATAAAATTTTCACCCACTCTAAAAGTAAAGTTTTCTACTTGGTATGATTTGGTGGATTAATTTTTGTCCTAGGAATGCTCAAAAATGTTTCTATATAAATAAATGTCACTTGTTATAGCCATTGTTTATATTCATTGGTAACAAAAAATATCTGCCAAATTATCCCAAATATGAACTGTCAACTTTCAGATAGTGGGGGAAATCTATATTTGGTTAAAGTTTAAAGATAAATCTCTGCCACAATATTTTTCATTGTGATTTGACCTACTTTCACTGTTAGCCCTTTAGTTCTAAGTGAAGAACACCACTGAACTCCCACTGTGACTTTTCAGCTGTCTCAGCATGTCTGATTGAGAATTATCTTTGATGTGCCTCTACCAGTTCCCAGCTGTGGTATTCAAAATATGAGGTACACTACCTTTCTTTCTTTGCAGATAGAATTTTTTTTTTCATTTCACACAGGGTCATGGAGGTGGTTTCGTGGTAGAACACTTACCCTGAATGTGAGATGCCTTTGGTTCAGTCCCAGCACTGCCGAAACATAACCAAAATAATGCCACTATATAGATTCTCCCTAGTCCATTTTTAATTTATCACCTGCTGGTATTAAAAAATATGGCCTGTCTTTCTGTGATGAGGAAGGATTGATAGGGAAATGCTTGTCTGCCTAATCTAGCTTTGGTTCTCATATTAGCCTTTTATTTCATGATCCGTGTCCATTTCTAAGTTCTTCTACAATTTTCTACTTGGACAATATTATTCTTAGGTTAGAATTCAAGGAAGTTGTGGGTGAGTATTCATATGAATACAGATGGTATAAGTAGGTCTATATTAAACAGGGTTCATGCAAGAACATTGTGGGATGAGAATGTTACTCCCTGGCATTTGTTCTCTTACTTTAGCCAAGCTGCCAGTGAAGGAACAGCTGTGAAGAAATCCATCAGGGTCTTTTTAGAAGTTTTTAATTAGAATTATATTTAATCAAAATCTATTATTTACACAAAAAATGTCTCAGAAGTTCAAAAACGGAAAATAATGATTTTTTATGATGATAACAGAATTGAATTGGCTAAAAATGATGCCTTCCCTTAATTTATTTCCAGAAATTTGAAAATTATTAAAATATAGCTTTTCTCTCTTCCTCCCATCCCTTTCTTCTCTTCCTCCCTTCATCCCTCTTCCCTCACCCCTCCTTCTCTTCCAGTCCTACCTCTCTCCTTCCCTCTCTTCCTTCCTCCCTTCCTTTATCCTCCTTCCTCCCTTCCTCCCTTCCATAAGAATCCCAGTGTGATCTACTGAGTTATATCTATGTAAGTTTGGGTCAATCCCAATTAGAGGCTCTTTCATAACTCAGAACTATGTTGCCTGCAGCTCCCTGACCTTTGATCCCTGATTGTCTCTCATTATTCCTCTTGCCCTCCAGTATTGGAAACCTCTAAATTCTGGAACTTTATAAATTCTGCTTCAATTTCTGGACCTTCTGAGTTTTCTCAAGCCCTTTAGGACTTTTTTCTGTGCTAATAACCATCTGTCACTGCCTGTGTTTTACTGTTGCAGCTCATGCTTTGGGAGACCCCGGTCGAGCCCTAAGCAAACTGCTTGTATCTTTAAATCAAAGTGGGATCATTAGGTAGCATACCCCCAACATTCTTGCCATATAAAAAAGTGAAGTTACATTAGGTGTAGCACTTTAACCTTTGCCATACTGAGGAGGTAATAATATTGGAATTTGGCATCTATCCCTGAAGGACTCCTAAACATCCTGACAGACATCCAGATCACAAGCTTATGATATGTACTCTTGGTTACTTACCTCTGTTGTATGTTGTACTGCACTGTATGTGATCTGCTTTGAAGCAGACTAGCTGCACACTCCTTGCCATTTCTTCAAATGATTGAGGATTGTGTACTTTTTTTCCAGGAAGATAAGTACATTGGAACTGAATTTTTGATTTCTCAAGAAGTCTTGGGTAACAGAATCATCAGCTTCATTCACCCTATGGGTGACCCCTGTTTTCGCATTGATAAAAGGTAGAAACAAAAATAAATTTAATCTATGAAAGAAAAGTTTATTGCATACAACAATAATATCAGTAAATTGTAAATAACCCAAGCCTTCTTAATTGCAGAGATTGGGTAAAGGGATTTGGGACCACCTTAATTTCTGAAAGGTCACATGTTCATTACTATTCAACCATAATAACTATCCAACCATAGTAACCTCAAGACAAACTTCTTGTGGGATTTTAGAAATGTAAGCATACAGTTCTATTATTATACAGACCACTGTGTATAATTTATTGCCTTTTCTTCCTGTTTTCTTCCTTCCAGTTTCTTTTTCCTTTCTCTACTTCTATTTTCTTTTTTATATCCTCTTCTTAATCCCTCTCTCCTCAAAAATTTCTCCCTTTAGATACCCTGTAATTCTTTTCTTCCCTCAAATATAAATTTCTGAAAAGGATTTCTTATACTTGATGTTTCCATTTCACCTCCTAATCACTCTTGAACCCACAGGAATCTGGTTTCTACCTCCAACAGCCAATTTTTTTCCACTGAAGTCACAAATGATATTGCTATGAATGTGCACTTGCATAAAAAGTCTTTATTTCTTGTCATATTGTCATTCTCTGCATTGTTTGAACTTATGAATTGTTTCTTCCAGTATAAACCTGTTTTTTTCTTAGTTAAGTCCTTCAGATTCCAGTCACAACTCACAATTCCTATGTCTACTTCATCGGCTCTATCACTCCTTTAATGTTCATTAAGGTCCTGTGCTAGCTTTCTGGAAACACAAAGGCCTGTTCATGAGAGCTGAAGGACAAGTGCTCATGTAATGTTAAACAGCAAAATGGGAAATCAAAAGAATATGAGATATGAATATAGTTTGGAGAAAGAATAAAGAAAGAAGACATCATGGCGACACAGAATTAAACATGGCCTTAGGGGCCGGCGAGGTGGCGCTAGAGGTAAGGTGTCTGCCTTGCAAGCGCTAGCCAAGGAAGGACCACGGTTCAATCCCCCGGCGTCCCATATGGTCCCCCCAAGCCAAGGGCAATTTCTGAGCGCTTAGCCAGGAGTAACCCCTGAGCATCAAATGGGTGTGGCCCTAAAACAAACAAACAAACAAAACAAAACAAAACAAAACAAAACAAAACAAAACAAAAGGCATGGCTTTAGGGTTTTCCCACTACTTTGGAACCCCAGTTCTATTGGTTATAGAATCCTGAGCAAGTTATTAGAGTGGTGATTATTTAATGTGAATATTCTTATTTACTTTATAATAATATTGATAGGATCACACAAAAGCAGTTAAGTACTTATTTTTTGGTGGTGGGTTGTATAAACTATTAAATATCTGCATTACAGAAGTATCATCCATTAAAACTTTTATTCTAGAAACTTTGCTTATAGATGAGGCAGTGGTGGTGAAGCATAGAAAAGAACAAAAGATAAAGAAGCAAAGTAAACTGACAGTCTGTGGAGCAGGTGTAAGAGTCCTCATATAGTCGTGTATTCGAAAACGAACTGCTAAAAAAAAAACCCAGTCATTTAAATAAAGCCAAATTGGGGAAGAATTTTAGAGTATTCTAGGCCTAGATTGGCAGTTGATGGGCAGAATAATCAGCCAGACCTCCTCTTTTTTGATACCTTCAATGCAGAGATGCTGAGCAGGATTGCTTTGCAACACAGCGAGGGTAAAGTTGGAAGGCACTTTGGCTTTCAAAAAAAAACTTACATATTGATGTTTAGTTTGAGAAAGAATTTAAGTTGAACATTTTTATGCTCTCATTGTCTCTGAACACATACCGAATGCATGCAAAGAAAAACACTCTAGAATAGGAATATTAGATCACTTTTCTTTTCGTTTCAGATTCCCAGTTCAGTTTGTATGTGGGAATGTCCTTCTAACTTGAGCAGAAGATGACAGGATGGCATGCTCCATCCTGTAGTGGCCAGTATGGGTTGTGCACAGTGATCTCAGGAAGATTCAGATAAGATAGTTATCCTTGCTGGAGATAGAATGTGGCTTCATATCATAAAATATTGACTTCTCTATGAGTAGCTCCGACTACATGGCTATCATTTGGAGTTGTCAACTTATGAAATAACATACAACATCTTCGTAGTTTGAGGTTAGAAATTGTGATTCACCTGATTCAGAGTCAGAGTTCAGAGCTCAAAGTCTTTTTTTGAAAGATTTCTTTTCAAAGTGTGCATGTTTGCACACTTCCTAAGTTAATAAATGTAGGAATTTTTTTATAAAGCAGAACTAAGATACCTTAAAAAAGAGTATTGTGCAGTTACTAAGAGTTTGTGAAAATGTGGGTGCTAGTAAATTAATGAGATTTTATACATTTCTTTTATAAAATTTATAAAACGTTTCTTCTATAAATGTAAAGAAAACCTAATGTGCTCTCAAAGGGCATGTAGGAATGGAGAGATAGTACAGAAGGTAAGGCACTTGCCTTAGATGTTACTAAGCTGGATTTGATTCCTGGTACTGTATGTTTTCATTTGCTCTGCCAGAAGTGAGCCCTAAACAGTCAGGAACATCCCTGTATATATCCAGGTTGTGGCCCCCAAACCAAACCAAACTAAACCAAACTAAAAATGAATGTCTTATCAATGCATGATGATTGTGGTATACACTGTTTAATGTTTGCATAGCCCCATTCAATTTTGTATTATATTATAAATGTATCAATTGTTTTCACCCAAAGTTTCTGATCTGATTATTATAAGGCACTCCCTCATGTAGGACTCAGGGTTTTGTTGATTAAATCCATACTTGAATAGTTAACTATACTTAACCTATCTGACCATACAGGTCAAAAGCAGGTAAAAGTCTTGAATTCAGGTCTTGTGATGTCATAATGTATGATCTTTGCACTTCCTTCAAAATTAAATGAACCTGTCTTTCAGGTACTAGTCTTCTAGATGTGGTACTAGAGTTTCAAGAGAACAGAAAAGGTGTCTGCAAGATTTTCCTAGTATCAGAAGGCTGGCCAGTACTGTGTTCAAAGATCTGACATCTGACAATGAGAACTCAGCTATGTGGGGAGGGGGAACTATATGTGGGTCAGGAGCCTGACCATACCCAGGATGGCTATATAGTGCAGCTCCTTTAGCTACTGCAGAATATTTATAGCCCTCCACATATTCTGTTCTTAGAGGCTGGACTGAAGGCTCCCAGATCTTACTGTTTCACTTTCCATTGGGAAGCACCCGTAGGTGCTTCAAAGGCTGAAAGGAGGAGTATAGGACAAATTATCTGCTAGCAAATGTGCTCATGTTGACCCAGTGAGCCTTTCCTGAGCTGCTTTCCTTTCTCCTAGAGGAAAGTAGCTCTTTCACTGACTCATCACCTCTCCTCCTTCTTCTAGTCCCTTCTTGCCTAGCTCCTGCTTTGTCATTGCTTCGAATGTCTCTGTGCCTTCCCCCACATTGTTGTAACTAGTCCTTGTATTGAGCCTAGTGTGGTTCAAGTGTCCTTACTGTTTCTTGAGAGGCTCTGAAATAATCAGACCTGCGCCCAATGGAATCAGGCAGAAACTAATGAATTCGTATCACTAATTGAGGGTCATGATTGAGGTTTCTCTAGATTGAGGTTCCTGATTATCCTTTAGATAGAGGTTCATGAGTGAGACATAGACTCTATCTTAGCATTGAAATTAGAATGAGAACCAAACATAGCATAGTGCAATTAGAAACAGGAATTGAGTAGAATTGGGAATATACCTCTGTTGAACCTGGCTAGAATCTACTGAGTGTACTCTTCTGTCTCCAGGTATTAGATTCTTCAGATTCTGGTTTCTAGATAAGAGGATAAGCATAAGGAATATACTAGCCTCTATACCTCTTCCACTCTTTTCTACTTTTTGACTAGAGGTGAATAAGAGTTTTGTACATGACTGTGTGTGTACACAGTCATTGGTTCATTCATTCTCTTCACTCATTAGACAGGACCTGGAAAACAGCTTCTCAAGTTGTGTCCTTGAGTGCACTTTTGTGGAAATGCTTTAGAATTGGGCATGTTGTAGGCCATTGCCATACTCTATAATGACACTACTTAGACAACATGCTTTTAAATTTTACTTTTATTCAGGTAATAGTAGACTATAAGAGCATACATATTTATGTTTGGTGGTGTCCAAAGTTACCATACAAAAATGCTACCCTTCCTCCAACTCCATTTCTTGAGCCCTTTTGGTCCATTTCCCACCCACCATGGTGACCACAACTTTATGCTCAGAGACTCAGGATTTGCTTTCATGGATATTGAATCACCTTTTGGTTTTGGGGACATACATAACCGTGCTCATGGGTTACTCCTGGCTTTGCTATCAGAAATTACCCTAGCTGTGCTCAGGGGAACATTTGAAATGTCAGGGATTGAACCCCAGTCAGCCTGTGCAGGGCAAGCACCCTATCCACTGTACTCAGACTTCCAGGTCACCTTCTTATGACCCTTAGTTGTACTCCCTGAGTTGTCTAAGTATAGAGCAATTTTCATTGACCAATATAGAATTGTGAGTGGCTGCAGTATAGATCACAGTATAGTTTGGCTGCAGTGATTGCACCATATCATTTTTTTTTCTTTCAAAAGAGACCTTTGTCATTTTGTACTCTACACCAGGTGCTGAAACTTTCTTCACAAAAATGTATAAAAACACAGACTTACAGCTAAGCTAAAGCTGTCACTGATAAAAGCATCATTTGGCAGTTAGCAACCTGAATGTTTTTGTGAATGTAGTGGAAATGGTTGCTGATAATAGATAGAGTATCAAGCCAACGGCATCTTGGCAGTGCCTGTGAAGGAACAAGGGATATCGGAGAAACTGCTAGGAATTCATGAGATAGTTTGATACCCATCTGCATCTTTTTAGTGCTTTAATTCTGAGGAGAATCCTAAGAAGCAGGCATGCAGACATGGGTATATACACCTGGGACATATTTCTAGGATAATCTGTTCCCCTGACTTTCTTTCATCAACATTTTCATCAACTTGCAGCACACATCATTTGCCCACCAACTCCCATGATTCTCTTCAAGTCTCTTTAAATACAGCTTTTAATGTCCCAAAATAGTTGGTAAAGAAGGAAGGATTATATCTCATAAATATCAGTGCTCATCAATATATAATTACAATGAATGTCTTTAGTTCAATTCATCTTTTGAATCTGCTTTACACAGGAAAGAACTTTCTGGAGCAAAGGAGGATTCAGATATTCTTGCTTGTAGGAGAACAGCTAGGCCTCAAGTTGGAACCCAAATCTGGGGCAGATTGGGTTCCTTGTCAAATGTCATTTTGCCAATTCCTGCTGACCCTACACCTGGAGGGGATGAAGGCAAAAGCTTCAGTCTCCTGATTATCTTGTAAGAGATATTTCATTATAAATACTTTTGCCCATGAAAAGCATTATGGGATGGAAGTGTCACATGCTCCTTCACAGATGTTATTTCAGATTAAGCCACAGGCAGCAGGGAATGGACGTGCATGCATTTTCGTCTTCACTTGGGTGCATCCTGTCCCGGCAGTCATTTGCAGAGCAACATTTCTTGCATAACAATTGAGCCGATCTGATATTTTAGGTTATGATGTCAAGATACATTATACCTCAGCTTCCTGACTTAAAAAAAAATCCAAAGAAAGGATGGTTAGGGCCAAGCTAGGATTGAAAGGGGCCTAAGGAAATTTCATCTGCTATGAGAAAAGCTTAAGAGCTTCTAATGACCAGCTATTCCCAAGACGCTCTTGCTACTGTGACTATTGAATTTATTTTTGCTAAAGTGACATATTTCTTTATGGTCTAAGACCCACAAGTATTCACATATTTTTCTGAATGAACTATTTGTCAGCAATGTATTTATCAGCGTGATCATTTCTGCTTTCCTCTTGTTTAATATTACATATTCAGTATTCTTATGAATTCTTCTGTCACAGTTCTTATCTCTTCACAAATATTTGACAGGCTTTATCTTTGAGAACAGGGGTCATCTTTGCTTTTTGAAATAGACTTTATGTCCTCAATTGAAGTTGTCATTCCTGAACAGTTTTCTATCATTGAATGCACTGAGAAGAGCATAAAATCAAGGTAAACCTTGTTCTAAAAGTAGCAGCAATGATTCCCACCAATCAGTGTTTATAAGGAAACACATCTCAGGCATATTCTGGCCTTCCTCCAAAAGATGCATTCTATGACAGCAGAGGCAAGATGATCTTTTTACTAACGGCTGTATCTTCAGGTCCAGGGCATATTCAATAAAGATATGTTAACTGGAAAATGTATTAAAAGACAAATTTACACACATGAGTGAGGGTTGGGGACTGTACTTGTTCTGTGAATAGAGACTTAACTCAAACCATTTTGAATACCTGAGTTCCACAGAATTTACTGGAAGTCAGTGTCCTACTTCCCATGTGAAGTTTAAGTACAGACAACTAAAACCTTCCCAAGAGAAGGATACTGCTGCTCTGCTTTACGTGAGGTCAGTTCATATCAATTGGGACTAAGACTGAAACCCAACTACAATCATGTTTGTAATCATGGTGCTTAATAAAGATTTTATATTAAAAATAAAATAAAATAAGAAATGAAAACAAAAAAAAGGCCATTTGAATTCCAACATTGTTTCTCCCCAAATGGTCAAAATCATTCCAGTGAAAGATCCCCCTTGGCCATTGGAGAATGAAATGAATTTTTAAAATGTGAAATAATCCCTCAATTTGATTCAATTGAAAAGAATTTTTTTTTGTTGGTGGGCATATTCACCAGGATGGGCGTGAACACAGGGACAAAATGACAGCCAGCCACTTGGCAGTGTCTCCGGGTGTGAGTTTGCAGGGAGAACAAATGGCTTCCACAGTGCCTTGGAAAATACTTGGTTAGCTTGGCCCAGAGGAAGGCTAAGAATAGCATTGGGAAGCAGAAATCATTCTGGGTTTGTTAACTTTGGGGCAGAAAAGGATGGATTCTTTTTCTAGTTAAGCACCATTTTAACATGCACTTTGTACATTGTGGCTCTCTTTCTCCCTCATTTCCAACAGTAATAAATGTAGCTGTCCCCTAACGAGAGCAATTTCCCTTCATATTTCTTGCAGCTCTTGTCCCATGAGGCGACAGATGAGTATGTGATAGCAATACTGATTCCAGTGCTGAGGTCCCATCTGATCCACAGGGAGAGCTGGTGGATTCAAATCAATGTCAGCTCCTGCCTCTGGGCAGCCGTCTTTCAGTGCAGGATCAGAAAAACAGCTGGCAACTTGCAATATGTTATACAAAAGACCTCTTAAATGTTTTGTTGTTTCCAGCTAGATGTAGTGTAAGTCACTACAAATATTTTTTCTTGTGTTCCTTGTTTGATGCAGTAAAATCCTGTTACGCAACTGACCGAAAAAAAATGTCTCCCAGTTTTATATTGGTGTTCACAAATTCTGAGACTTTTAAGTGACCAAATATCAGCCTTTGCCATATGTTGATTTCTTTTTAGAATAAAAGAAATTTATCCAAGAAAAGCACTTTTTGGTAATCTAATCCTAAATGACTTTGAAATAGCTTCCACAATTACTCTGAGTTGTTTTGAATTCTTGGACCACAAGACCTTTTACCCAGTTTTTTTGTCTAGGTTGCCTGAGGGAACTATTTATATTCAAAATATCTTGTTTTTGTTACAGAATTTTGCAGCCTCTGTCTTTGATCAAGCCTTTATCTCTCCCAATCAAATATGCACACTAATATAAATGTAAATGTAAAAATTATATTTCTGCCTGAGGGAAATACTCCAGGCTATCACCTTAGGTGCTCAACTTTTCCTTCAGTTAGGGAGGGTTTCAGTTATTGTTTGAAGGAAATAATATGGTGTTTATGTCTTTTTTATTATAATTTTATGAGATCTCTCTCCTTTTAAATTATTTAATTGCTTCTTTCTCTCATGATCCAAGTGTCTGGCAATAGTTAAGGTCACTATTAAGAAATACTATGTACATAGTGGTGGTGGGAATGCCCTTCATTTATTGTCACCAATAATAATTCTGTGTAATGCACTTCAGTCACAACAAAAATTAAAAAAAAAGAAATACTATGTATAACTAGATAAAGAGGCCAAGGGGAAGCTAATATACATTTTAAATCATTTGAATAGACTGAAAGAAAAAGGAATAAAGATTTTCCTCTGTGATCCATTTAGAATAGCTAACAGATACTTAATAACATCAAATCAGCATTCTAAATTTGAAATAGTTTCCAAATTTTAATACCAAACAAGCAAAGCCACCAATTCTAAAATTCAATTCAGTGGCTAGTTATTATAAATTCCATCCATTTTTCTCAGTCGAATACTTTGCTGAAATAACTATATGAATGTCAGTTATCCCCTGTGTGTCCATGGGAGAAGAACTATGTAAAAAAAAGTGTGATTGCATTCAATACTTGCCAGCTCAGACCATTGAAACTGTGGTCTTTCTTATCAAGGATTGTCTCACTACATTTGACTACAATAATCATTAGCAGTGTGTGCTAAGAACGTTGATTGATTGATTGGGCTGTGTTTTAGGCCTGTGGACAAGAACAATATCTATCACTGAGCTCATCCATCTTATACTCTACAGCTATTTTTATATGTACTTAATATTCTAGCAGTGCTAACGTGCTTTGTACACAATGGCCTCAGAGCGAGCAAGGAAAGAATGTAGTGGTAAAGATGAGACTGAGAGTAATACAAAAAAAATTGTAGGTTAAAAAGAATTATTTCATGTGTCCTTTTTGAAAGATAAATTATTTAATAAATTTCATTGTCACGGTGTTGTGACCCAATATTATTTTTTAACTTATCTTTATTTAAGTACCATATTACAAACATGTTTGTAGTTGGGTTTCAATTATAAAAAAAAGAATAACCTTCTTCACCAATACACCCTTCCCACCACCAATACCCCCAATCTTCCTCCTCCTCCATCTTCTCCCTGTATGCAAGGCAGACATTTACTCTCACTCACTACTATTATCATGATAGTTGTTGGTTTAGTTATTTCTCTAAATGCACTCACCAATCTTTGTGGTCAGCTTCATATCACAGGCTGGTCCTTACAAACCTCCTCTCTATTGTCTCTGGGTATTACTAACATACAGTCTTTTAGCTCTCTTAAATCCCACAGATGAGTGAGACTATTCTGTGTTTCTCTCTCTCTCTCTCTCTCTCTCTCTCTCTCTCTCTCTCTCTCTCTCTCTCTCTCTCTCTCTGACTTATTTAATTCAGCGTAATAGTTTCCATGCCCATCCTGATGGCTGCATAGTGTTCAATTGTGTCTTGAAGAAATTAATAGAATGTGGGGCAGAAGTGAATCATCTAGTGAAATATGACTGAAAAATACCTTGGTTAGTCATTTGCATAATAGTCTTTACTTTCAGAAATTTTAACACATTGTGATCATGGTAAATCTCACAGAAGTGGCTATAACACCTACTTCCTCTGTTGCCAGTCCCCCAATTTATCTCTAAAAAGTACATCAAAATCATATATGTTGGCACTGTTGCCAGTGTGTTAAGTAAACTTTTATAAAAGAAATTAGAACTTGGAGAAAAGGATATCTTGTAAAACAACCTTCAGTGATGCTTTTTGTTGATATATAAATTCTGCTCTATAGTGATAAGTGAATTGACTTGTTAAAAATAAACAATAATCAGCTAGAACAACTGGGAGTTTACATGAAAAAAAGAAAAAAGAATCGAGACACAAGACTTATACATTTCACAAAAAAATAACTCTAGGGTCAGAATGTTTGTACAATAGATGGAGCACTTGCCTTGAACATGACTGAGCTGGGATTAAACTCCAGTACTACATATGATCTCCTGAGCCCACAAGGACTGATTCCTGAATACAGAGCCCAGAGAAAGCCTTATATGCCACTAGGTGTGGCCCCCAAATTAAAATTTACTAAAAATGGATCACAAACTATGAAACAGAGACTATAATTTAGGAGAAAATCTAGATAACCTTGGGCACAACAAATGGCATAATTATGAAAAAATACATTGATAAACTGGACTTGAAGTTATACATTTCACTCTACAAAGGATAGTGTAAAATGACTGAAAATAAAGCCACAAACTAAAAAGAAAATATTTGCAAAATATATCTTACAGAACACTATTATCCAAAATATAAAAAGAACCCTTAAAACTCAACAGTAAGTGAACAAAAACAATAAAAGATTATATACATATGACAAGATAAGCCTGTAAAAAAGATATTCCACATCATAGATTAGCAGAAAGATACTAATAAAATATTATAGAAATAGCACTCTGCATATATTCAAAAGGCCACAATCCAGAAAAACACACAACACCAAATGCAGGCCAGCATATAGAGCAATAGGAATATTCATTCATTCATTCTCAGAATGCAAAATAATGCATCAATTTTGGATGATAGTTGAGCAATTTCTTAAGAAACTAAATATAGGGCCCGAAGAGATAGCACAGCGGTGTTTGCCTTGCAAGCAGCTGATCCAGGACCAAAGGTGGTTGGTTCGAATCCCAGTGTCCCATATGGCCCCCCCCTGCCTGCCAGGAGCTATTTCTGAGCAGACAGCCAGGAGTAGCCCCTAAGCACCGCTTGGTGTGGCCCAAAATAACAAAAAAAACAACAAAACAACAACAACAAAAAAGAAACTAAATATATTCCTACCAGATTATCCAACAATCATGCTCTTTGGTATTTACCCAGAGGAGCTAACAACTTTTGTCTACATAATAATTGACAGAACTTAGAAGAAACAGAATGTCCTTCAGTACATGAGCAGATACCCTGTGAACTATTCATATTTCTTTCTAAAGACTATAAATACAAAGGACACTGCAAGTAGTTCCAATTATCCAAGTGTCAAGGTGAGTAAGAAAATATAATGTCAAGTAATTGTATTTGAATAATAAATGACTTATTGAAAAAGATGTCAGAGCTTTATTTTTGAAGATCGCAGCAAAACCCAGCTATACTGCAAGGCTAATGGTCACCCTGTAGTGTAATTTTTTTTTATTAGAGTATCATCTTGTTTCAAAATCGAAATCTCTAGACTTCCAACATATATAATTTTAGATTCAGGCAATGTGTTTTAGTAGTCATTTATTTCAGTGGAAGTAACTCTACAATAGAAATATATCAAGCAGCTTCTCAAATATTAAAACAAGAGTGAGTTTGGACTTGGCATTTATCATGTCAGAAAATAAAAAATATCCATTTTGATGGGAAGAAGTTTATGGAAATGGTTAGAAAGTGAAAGATTGCTTGAGTTCGCTGGTCTAACTTAAGGCAGCTATAATGAACATCATACTCTCAAGGGTGTGGTGGAATAAGGAAGTTAGCTTCCCCAGAGCAAAATGACCTAAAAGGAGGTTTGAGCAGCACTCAGGACAGTAGAAAATATTTTATATTTCCGTTGTATAATCCAAGATTAGGAATTACATTTTTCTCGTAGCAAATATATTTCTAGGCCACCCACCTTATATAACTTGCTACCTAGAATAAAATGGTTGGGAAAAGGGAAGTAGCTGGTATATGCCAGAAGCACTGTCCTTGACCATCTCCCATCAGAAATAGCAGCTACTCTGTGTGTAAGATAAGTGGGAAATGACTAGGAAATAAAATAAGTTGTTCCAGAGTCATCTCCTGAAATAGATACAAGGCTTGCAATTTCACACCAAGATCCACAGTTTGGCCTTGTTTTCTGGTTGCAAATCGGAAATAGCAGCAATCCATCTGTCAGCTAGACATATTTTTTAATACTCCCCTCAATCACTACCAGGAAAAAAACATTTTATATTGATTCTGATTTGACAGCATTTTTATTCCCTTCAATTTTAAAGACACTGAAAACATTAAAAGAGAGCGACAGATTTTATTTTCTCAAGGTTTTAAAGTTGAAATTGCATTCATTCCAAAAGACATCCATTCTTGAATGGGGACCCAGGGACAGTGATATTATTTGTGGATTACTAACTCCTAAAAGAACTAGAGAATAGTTGCTTTATTTTCCTTTACATAAAGTCTTCAGAATAAACTCGCAAAAGATATGATTGGATAAACTTATGAAACAAACATGAACTGAACACAGAGAGTTGAAGATTGAAAATGAATATTATTGAAAAGAAAATGTTATTCTGGGTTACACAGAGTTGTACAAGAAGAAAAACTAAGAGTTGTACAAAGAATGAAGACAGAGCCTCCTGCACAGATATAAGCACCAATAGAACAAGCTACAGTGTCAGATTCAATTGTAAGCAATTGCTTGGGGAAACTACCTAAATGTGAATGGCTGTTATATTAACTGATATCAAGATAGGATGTTAATGAAATTAGAGGCATGTGTCATCAGAATTGATATACAGTGGGGCCGGAGCAGTGGCACAAGTTGTAGGGCATATGACTTGCACACACTAACATAGGACAAACTGCAGTTTAATCTCCCAGCGTCCCATATGGTCCCCCAAGTCAGGAGCAATTTCTGAGCTCATAGACAGGAGTAACCCCTGAGAATAGCCGGGTGTGGCTAGAAAGCAAAAAAAAAAAAAGAGGTATAGAATGTTGTCATAGAATGATAACCATATAATTAGAGGGTTCATGGCTTCAGGCATGAATTCTTAGCTTTACACATCTATTATTATTATTATTCCAATTAATCTGTTGTGTTAGAGTGCCTTACTCTAACTCTAATTATTAAGCTTAATAATTGACTTAAAATTTTGTGTTAGAAATGATACATTGATTATAATACAATGCACAAATTAGAATATACATTAGAAAATGTGCAAAGACACAAGGAACTTACAAATTATCCAGAGTTTCTCTGTGCATGATTCCAGAAAGAAAAGTTTGTCTCTCAAATTCATCAGAATAGACATCTGACAAGACCAATATTAGAAGAAGTAACACATTACTTTCCATTCTTGGAAGTAAAGTTTTATTGTATTTGGATAGGAGTTAGTGTGGTTTGATCATGTTGTATTTTTATTGTTTAAAATACAGTTTTGTTTTTAATAAATATTTGAGAAATACTACCAAACTTTTTGATTTATTACTTACTATTTTCACTTATTTGGCTTATTTTATTTTAATTTCAGCATCGTATTCTGTAAATTCTATAGATTCCAAAGAAGCATACAAGTCATTAGGCACCATGGTTACAAGGTTGTTCATAAACAGTTTTATTTTTCACAGATAAAGTTGTTCATGATTGAGATACAGTCGTATAACGTGAAACCCTCACCTATGCACACTTCTAGTGCCACCAATGTCCTCTCACCTCCCTGGTAGTGTTTAAATAAAAAAAAATTAAAAAGAATAGTACTTATCTATAAGAAAAAACTTTTTTGTAGTTTAATATAATTTGGGTGGAATTAAAGAGTAAACTAATTATAAACTATTATACCAATGTAGAAACATCCTGTAACTCTTGGACCAAGGGATTTCCTTCCTAATTTCCCTAATACTTGATGCGCCTATGCAAAAACAAACAAAATCAAACCAAAACAAAAAAACAGAAATTAGATTATTTATCTTGTGTTCTTTTTTTATTTAATTTTATTTTATTTTATTGAAACCATTGTCATTTATAAAGTCTTTCATAGTTGGATTTCAGACATACAGTAAATCAGGGCCAATAGCACCACCAGTGTCCACCGCCCTCTACTAATGTTCCCAAGTGCACACCATACCACCCCCCTACATCCAAGCCTTCTAGTATAACAGGCCTATTTTAAGTTTATATGATTAAAGTTGGGGACTGTTGTTGCCTTTGGCTTGGATATTTAGTTCTGCCCTTTTTTTTTTAACATTACCAACACATCTGAGACCACTTGGCCACTGGCCCCCATCCTTTTATATTTGTTTTTCCTCTCCTCCAATTTCTTTTCTTCTTTCTATATTCTAGGGCCAAGGGTGTTCACGAGAACTCCCAATTACACCAAGAATATGAAACTTTATAAATGAGTTTTGTCAGAAAGGAGAATAAGTGAAAGAAAGAAAGAAAGAAAGAAAGAAAGAAAGAAAGAAAGAAAGAAAGAAAGAAAGAAAGAAAGAAAGAAAGAAAGAAAGAAAGAAAGAAAGAAAGAAAGAAAGGAAGGAAGGAAGGAAGTAAGGAAGGAAGGAAGGAAGGAAGGAAGGAAGGAAGGAAGGAAGGAAGGAAGGAAGGAAGGAAGGAAGGAAGGAAGGAAGGAAGGAAGGAAGGAAGGAAGGAAGGAAGGAAGGAAGGAAGGAAAGAAAGAAAGAAAGGAAAGAAAGAAAGAAAGAAAGAAAGAAAGAAGGAAGGAAGGAAGGAAGGAAGGAAGGAAGGAAGGAAGGAAGGAAGGAAGGAAGGAAGGAAGGAAGGAAGGAAGGAAGGAAGGAAGGAAGGAAGGAAGGAAGGAAGGAAGGAAGGAAGGAAGAAGAAGAAGAAGAAAGAAAGAAAGAAAGAAAGAAAGAAAGAAAGAAAGAAAGAAAGAAAGAAAGAAAGAAAGAAAGAAAGAAAGAAAGAAAGAAAGAAAGAAAGAAAGAAAGAAAGAAAGAAAGAAAGAAAGAAAGAAAGAAAGAAAGAAAAGAAAGAAGCAGAGTAGAAAGGAAAAGGAAAGGGATTTAATTGATAACCAACCGTAGAGGAGGAGGAGGAGGAGGAGGAGGAGGAGGAGGAGGAGGAGGAGGAGGAGGAGGAGGAGGAGGAGGAGGAGGAGGAGGAGGAGGAGGAGGAGGAGGAGGAGGAGGAGGAGGAGGAGGACACGAGTGGAGAAAAAGAGAAGTTGAAGAAAAATAAGGGGAAGAAGGTAGTAACAAGTGTCTGCAAATTATTTGATTGGAAGAATAACTACCTCTCCAGAATATGAAGATATATGAAGAAAAAGAAGCTTGAAATTTTAGTGGGATAAGTAAGAAATCCAGTGAGATATTGTTTCCACCCTTACATAGTGGAATTCTTAAGATATGTAATTAAGTTAAAGATGGGGGACAAAGTGATAAAGAAATATTGGCACTTAGGTGATGGGTGTTATGTGCACCCATCACTAAATGTTCTGTTGTATTTCTGAAAGATATTGCCATTGCACTCCTGAAAGATATCACCATTCCCATGAAAGTTAAAAACACTTACATTCTTGTAAGTTGATACAAGATATAAACACTTACATTCTTGTAATTAAAATACATTTAAAAAAATGTTTGAATCAGTGAGAAAGTAAAAAAAAAAACATATTCAACTCAGAACAGGAATAATCCCACTGTGACAATCTGAAAAAATTAAAAATATATTACAATGATACCAAAACTAAAGCCAATAAGACATTTCTCTATATTTACTTCTAGGACTTTTTCCCTCTGAGATCAAGTTTAATTCTTTAATCCATGTTAAGTTTACATTTGCCTGTAGAAAGTGTTGTGTCTAGGTTCATTCTTTGGTATGTGGATATACAGTTTTCAGCACAGTGTATTGAACAATTTGCCTTTCATCTATTGTATATCCTTCAAGAGGGGAATGGATTTTGGGTTAGCTGTTTGCTTTCCTCTTCTTCATAGTCTCATCATGCTTGAGTGTCAATAGGATGTTCCCTAAGCATAAGGTCAGGTGTAAACCCTGGGCACACTCAAGGACCATACATGATGTAAGGGATCAAACTGTATCAGCTGTTTGCAAGGGAAGCATCCCATCTGCTGTACTATCTCCCTGGTTCTCTCCTCCATATTCTCATCAATGCTTGTCAAAATCAGTTGAACACAAATGCAGACTTATTTCTGAATTTTATAAATCTTTTCTATTTCTATTAAAAATTTTATTGAAATTTATACTCAATTTGTAAAACACTTTGGTTATTATCATCTGAATAATCTTTGCTATTTCAATGCATGTAACAATGAATGTCTTTGCATTCATCCGTATCTTCCTTAATTTTCTTATCATTGTCTGATAATTTTCAGTTTACAAGTCTTTCACCTCTTAAGTATAGTATAACCTAACATTTTACTTTCTTGTTATTGTAAATGAAATTGTCTTAATTTTCTTTTCAGAATAAATTGTTTTTAAAGTATAGAAACACTGCTTATTTATATTCTACATGTTAACTGAATTTACTAGTTGCAATAGTTTTTTAGGAGAGAAAAGAGGGATAAGAAGGACTATTATTTAGAGTTTCCACATGCCCAAATTTTATTATCTGAAAAGACAGTTTCATTTATTTTTTTTTCTTGTTGGAATGTCTCTTGTCAAATTTTCTCTGATTAGAAATGCCAATGCTATGTTAAAAAGAAATAAAAGGGCAATTTTGCATTTAATGAGTATTATAGACAGCACTTTATGTTTTCCCCTTATGAATATCATACTAACTGTGGGTTTTTTGTTTATTACCTTTCTTTAATCGAAGCAAGTCTTTCTATACAACTTTTATTGAGTTTTTTTTTAATTTTTAATTATGAGAACAAAGATGCAAAGAAAGAGGACAAGGTAAAGTTACAGTTAAAGGACAATCACCCATAAACAGAACTCTCAGAAATCTTCTTGCTGATATCTGAACTTTAAACTTTCAGCCAAAGAAAGTTAAGAAAAATAAAACAGAACCCATGTACAATTACTTTGTCCCTCAAGTCCCCAGATGAGTTTTTAATTATTAGTTGATCTGGAATTCTGTCAAATGTTTTTTAATGTGTCTGTTGAGATTGCCCTCTCATTCTATTAATGTGATTTATTACATTGATTTGCCCATATTAAGTCATTCTTTCATTATAGAGATAAATTCCACCCTTGATATTGGTGTATAATCAAATGAATGTACTGTATTTTGTTGAGTATTTGCAGGTATCTTATTGAGATGTTGTGTGTTTATCTTCAATTTCTTATGGTGTCTGTGTGGCTTTTGTATCCACCTAATGCTAGAAGAAATTTGAAAGAATCACTCCTAGAGAGAAGAGTTTAAGAATGATTACTCATATTTGGTTGGACTAAGAGTATTTGGTTAAAATTTACCCTTTAAGGCATCTTGTCCTGATTGTCTCATAAGAAATTGTGTTTATTATTGTTTCAGTTTCTTTATTGCTTATCAATCTTTTTTTGGCAATTTTGAGAAAGAAATTTTTTTTAGAAATTTTTATTTTTACCACAGTGGATTAAAAATCTTTCACAGTAATATTTTAGGTACATAGTGACATTGAATCAGGGATATTTCCTCCACCAATGTTGTCCTCTCTCCTTTGCCCCCAGGGCTGCTAGTATAAGTGGTTCCCTTTGTGTCTAGCTTATAGATTGGGTATCGATTCTGTTGTTGTCTTTAGATTTGGTGTTTAAGTCTGATCATTTTTTAAAGTTTTCTCTTTTGGGGACTTGGGAGAACACTTCACTGTGCTCAGAAATTGCTCCTGGCTCTGCCTTCAGGGATCATACCAGTAAGACTTGAGGGACAATGTGTAATGCCTGGGATAAAAATTGGGTCAGCCTATGACAAGCCCCCTGTACACTGGACTATCACTCTAGCCCTCTATTTTTTTCTCTAGTACTGATAGATCTTTAGGAGTTTACCTATTTCTTCCAAGTTATCTAATTTGTTGACATATATTCATAATAATCTCGTCTCTTTTTTTAAGACATTTATGCAATATATTCTCTTCAATTTCTGATTTTATTTATATGAGAACCTTTTTTCCCCTGGTTATACTAAGGGCTTTGTCTGTTTCATGAAACTTTAAAATACAATTCATTTTGCTTTTCATTCTATTTTCCCATTACATATTTATTTTATTTCTGCTCTGATATTTATTGTTTACTTTATTCTTCCAACTTAGAACTGAGTGCTTTCTCTTTTCTCCCTAATTCTCTGAGGTGCAAATTTAAGATGTTTATTTGATGTTTGTGCTCTTTTAAAATTCATTGCTATAAATTTGTCTCTTGAAAACGCAATATAACATTTGCTTTTTCTCTCCACAAACACAGGACACTAATCTTTCCTTAGATGCATTCGAAAACCAAAGTCTAATAAAATAGTACTTGAAAATTAAGTAGTTAATTTTAAAGAGAATAGTGTTTAGTGTTCAATACTTTTAGCTCCCCAATAGAAGTATACAAGTATTAATTAGTTTCTTAATTACCTAAGAACAAAATAAGTTTACATTTACATATAGAAGGCCCTCAATAATAATTAACTAAATACTTTCCCTCTAAAGTAGTGCATTCAGTCTTACCACTTGCTGTTTATTTCATTTTCTATTTTTTAATTTTAATTAAAGAACCATAATTTACAAAGTTAGCGAGAGTTAAGTTTTGGACAGAAAATGTTCCAGCACCAATCCCACCGCCAGTGCCAACATTCCCTTTATCAGTGTTATCAAGTTTCCACCTACCCGAAACCTGCTACCTTGACATGCACATTTTAAAATTTGATTGTTGTAGTTTGGTTTTAGGTCTCCTGTTTTTAGTGTTGGTCATTGAGTCTAGTTTGAATATACAGCTATATCATACCTCCATATTACCAAGTTACCAGAGATCTCTAACTACTATTCTTCCTGATATTCCCCTTTCTCATCTTTATTTTCCCCTTGATTTCTTTCATTCCTAGTCCCTATACTCTGGGATCAAGGGTATTCCGGGATAAAGGGTGATCACCCCTTTACTACCTTGCATTCTTTATGCCACAGATAAGTGAGATCATACTGTGTTTGTCTTTCTTCCTCTGCTTTATTGAACACATCTTCCAGATCCATTCAGGTTGAAGCCAATTGTATGCTTTCATCTTCCTTTGAAGCAGCATATATTCCATTCTGTGTATATGGATGGTTTGTATATGTGTATGTGTGTAGTATATACACTGTCCTATTTATTCATCTGTCATTGAACACCTGGTTGATTCCATATCTTAGCTATTGTACCCAGTGCTGCAATGAATAACGGTGTGTCCATGCATAGATATAGGAACAGATATAGATATACTTTTGAAAGAATGTTTTGGTGTCTTGTGGGTAGAGACACAAAAGTGTAATTACTGGGTCACATGGTAGTTTAATTCTAATTTACTGAGAACTCTTCATACTGTTTTCCATAGGAGTCGAACCAAAAACACTCCTACCACTGCTGTTTAAAAGATATTATTGCCATTATTTTCCAAACCAGCTGATTCTAGTTAGAAATGTACATGCTGGGCCCGAAGAGATAGCACAGCGGTGTTTCCCTTGCCGATCCAGCACCAAAGGTGGTTGGTTCGAATCCGGGTGTCCCATATGGTCCCCCGTGCCTGCCAGGAGCTATTTCTGAGCAGACAGCCAGGAGTAACCCCTGAGCACCGCCTGGTGTGGCCAAAAACCAAAAAAAAAAAAAAAACCCAAAAAAAGAAATGTACATGCTACATTCTTAATTTAAGTAATTTAAAATCAAGTCTTCAATTGAATAATCATAAGATACACAGTTACAGAATTATGATTGAGTTTCAGTCATGAAATGGTCAACACTCATCCTTTCAGTGCACATTTTCTCACCACCAATGTCCCATTTCCCTCCTGTCCTCCCCTTTTGCCCCTATGACAGACATTTTTATTCTCTCTTCCTTTCTTTCTTATGAACAGTGCGGTTTGCAAAATTGTTACTGAGGAGGTATCATGCATATCACTTTACCTTCTTACAGCACCCAGTTCTTGTCCAGAGTGATCATTTTCAACTATCATTGTCATAGCAGTCTCTGCTCTGCCCTGACTGCATTCCCTTGCTATTTGGCTTGCCACATTTTAAGAGAAATGATGGAGAATAAACTAAAAACTATAGGTTCAAATGTACTTTGTTAACTCTATGAAGCAACTTCATTTACTACTTTCTGTTTATAAACAGCTAGCTATGATGAAACAGTTTTTCATTATTATAACCTTAAAAAGTTAACATTATAGAACAGACTGAGGATTTAAATGAAACTGAATTGTTTAGTAGAACATTTTAAGACAAATTCTTATTTTGCTTCCTTTGTCCATCCGTATCAACCTTCTACGTCATCAGATGATTTAACCTTAAATACACCCATAATTTTCTGATCCTCCTTTTTCCTCATACTAGCTTGTACACTTGGTCAATATTAAAGAGGAGATTTTGAAATGAAGCTGATACATTGAGTTAAAGATGTGTCAAGTTTGAAGTGATAATATAAAATCCAATTAAAAATATTAAGTGGCAAATGAATAATAAGATCTAACCATTTTTAACCATGTGTGGACATAAAGGAAACTATTAAACTTCAGTTATTGGAAGAAAGATGTGAAAAAGTGAAGTTGAAGGAAATAGCCATCTTTAGAGAAATTAGAATATTTAAATCAATTTTCCAGTTTTTGTACTTCAGATGTTGATTAAAATTGACATTGGGTATGTGGTATTCAGAATGAATATATATGAGATAGTAAGGAACTGCTCTAGTTTACAGGAGACTAGCCAATCTCCTTGACAATTATGTGAAATATAGTAAAATCTTCCAAAAAGCATGACTGGAGAAACTGATAAAATTGAACTGGAGTCATTGGACAAAGAGTTTAAATGAATTCTTTCTAATATTCTTCCAATTATTCTGTAAATCTGAAATTAATTTAAAAATTAAGGAAGAAAATAAGCAAGTGCATAATCTTTTGTATTGAATGAAAGACAAAAGGTGCACATTGTCAATACATTATATATTTGTATGCAATGCCTATAGATTCAAATATATGTAAATGTTCACAAGTTAATCCCAGTAATTCTACTGACTCTCTTAAATAAAGTCATCAAGACATTAGCGTCATTAAGTCATTATTCATAGTTGCAGGATCAGAAGATATCAAGTATCTAATGGTAAAAGAACTAGGAAGTAAACATTGCTATTCACTTGATAAACACTACAAAGTTATGCTAAATGTGATATGCTACTGCATAGCATCATACACATCTTTGGTTTAATTTTAAGAAAAAAGTCAGAGTTGTAGATATTCTGTGAATATCAACATTAAAATTTGAATATAAAATACATCAATATGATTGGAAGTTTCAAAATGGCGAACTTGGGGATTCTTTTCTCTTTTTTATCCTCTTTTTCAAAAATGTTTATAGTGCTTTTGGGGTTTTAAACCACAATATCTAGTAGTAGTGAGAGGTGTAACAACTAATTGTATTGAGGGTGATATGCCACAAAAGATGGTGGCCGAAGACTGGAAAACTGAATAGAATAAGGGGAGATTGAATAGAACTTATTCAGTTCTGAGAAATAAAATTCCTTCTTTAATTTGAAGAAGACGAAAGCAAAGTGAAGGGAGATATACCTGAAAAGCCACTCCAGCAAGTGCTGTGTGTGTGTGTGTGTGTGTGTGTGTGTGTGTGTTTGTGTGTGTGTAACTGAAGATGAACAGAATTCAGGACTGGAACACCCTGGGAGAGACCAAGGAGAAAAAAGAGTCAACAAAAGATGAGTCTTGTCACTCCTTCAGCATGTCATCAAGGAAGCTTCAGCAATATAAACTGGATTTCATATTCAATTCTAATGAAATAAGTCAACTACCCTGGTTTTCATGGCAATATTTTAACATAGGCTCAATAATAATGCTTTTGGCATTAAGGATTTGCACCAAAAGGATTTGAGTTTTGATAAAATATTTGTAAACTTCTCCCAATGACCTTGGTATTGAAAGAGATGCTGCTCTCCTGTATCAGAGAAGGTTCTGGACCACCTTTCCAGCATTATTTTATCATCAAAAATGGTTGACTTCATAAGGTTTATAACCTTCCATAAAACTGTAGAACATTTTATTCTTTTTTATTAAGCCACCTTTGAAATCATATTGGTTCCTTTATAGTCTCTCTTTGAAACTGTTTTTTCATACACTAAAGAGAAAAATATTCTACCAGTGGTCAAAATAGTAACTAGATAATATAAGTCATAGTCTAATGGCTTGAAGTCAAGTGTACTTACTAGTTATCACCTCCATCTGCATTCATCCATGAACTCTTTGGACTCCCAAAAACATCTTTACCTTTTTCTGCAACAATCGGAAGAATTAATAAAATCTACATTTTTTAGTTGCTAATGTTTGTTTTTTTTCCTAATCAAGCAAAAATCCCATAGCGTAAAAGCTCTTTTGCCAAACTCCAAGGAAAGTATGAATTGATAAAACATCAGAAGACCTTCTTTCCTATATTAAAGAACCTATTTGCATAAAATCAACAATTGAATCTCCAGAAATAAATTTCTTCACAAGAAGAGGACAGTAAGAAAAGCAAAAAGCAATTCACAACAAAATAAATCAGAAAAGCGCATTTGGATTTCAAGAGAGGAAAATATCAGGTCTTATTCCTGAAGGATTTTTTTTAAATCTTTTAATTAATGACAGCCCTGAGGGCACTGAGCAATTGTTAATTAAAACAAGGAGGAAAGGGAGAGGAAGTAGGCAAGAATGCTGAGATGAACACGTTTCCTTTTCTCTGCAGGGGAATAACATTCTTAAGCCAACATTCATAAATATGAATATTTTGGAGAGAAATTATATTTTTAAAAGTTAAAAAAATATCCAAACTCAGCTTGGCATGCAGTGGCAGGTGCATATATTAATTGGGGCTTCTGGAGAATGATATACCCCAGGAGGTCACCTTTTGTCTAAGTGAGTGGAGAGAGTGATCTCCCACCCGTGACAGGACAGGGAGTATCCTGCTTGGTGCACGCTGCCTCCTGTCAGGGGAGAGAGCCTGATCAAAGGTCTTCAGAGTGATGCATTCACTTTCATTTTAGCAAGGGGCAGGCATGTAACTTGTGCACCATCATTAGAAAGCTTGGCTTAAATGCTTCAAGATAGGAGCTGTGCATTCAATTCTTTGCCCTTTTCCTTTCAACCAAGTTTTCCTTTTAAAATAATCATCAGATCTTTCCCTTCTCCCCTCTGTGCTTACCTAATTTGGGCAGGTTATCAGTCAGCGGATTTCCCCAGACCTTCCCTACTACTTTCCCCTGCACCTCACATGAAAAAGGCTTTCATCTTTCTCCTGCACTTGGGAATCTACTTAACAAGCAGAGCTTTAGAAACCAAGAACCAAAAAAAAGAAAGAAAGAAAAATCTGTAAGAGTTTTTGTTTCTCACTTTATTTGGAAGGTGACAGAAATCAGACCACAGTGGCTCCTTGTTAAGTGTGAATAAAGTCATTCTTTGAAATTGAGTTTTATGGGATCATTTACCCCCAATTTTTCTGTGGCCCCAGGTTTACATAATCTTTGAATAATTCGTATCCAAACTGATTTTTTAGAAGCAGAACTCAGTCCCTTAAGGTTGAGTGTTGAATTTTTTTTTTAATTTCCCTTTAGTCTGAGTGGAGACCTATTTGATGTGCTGCATGCTAGCATGTCAGCTCCTAGGGTCAAAGTCATTGATGAAATTTCTTAGATGTCAGCTTAGAGACAACTTTGAATTTCACTGGGTTGTTTGTAGTCAGAATATATGCTGCACCATAGATAAAACTCAGCCTCCCTAGTGCTCTCTCTCTTACTCTAAGAGAACAAACCAAGTAATAAGAAAGCTGTTTTAGTAAGAGAGAAAAAGAGATAGAGAATAAAAAAGCACAAGAAGCCTATTTTGGAAATACCTGGTTGAACAGTTAAGAAAAATAAAATGACTTATTTTTTACTTTCATTACTGTGATAATTTTTTTCTTAGAAAACTCTTGATTTGGGCCCGGAGAGATAGCACAGCGGTGTTTGTCTTGCAAGCAGCCGATCCAGGACCAAAGGTGGTTGGTTCGAATCCCGGTGTCCCATATGGTCCCCCGTGCCTGCCAGGAGCTATTTCTGAGCAGACAGCCAGGAGTGACCCCTGAGCACCTCCGGGTGTGGCCCAAAAACCAAAAAAAAAAAAAAATAAAAACTCTTGATTTTTCCTCAGATAACAACTTTGTCCCTTTTTGTGCCAATCTTGGCACTAACAGAGTGTATAGACAGAGGTATAAAGAAAAAAATTGCTATTTATCTAAACCATGTTGGGTTTTCTTGTGCCTAGAATTCTCTGATGATTCTTTGGCAGAAGAATCCTATTTTAACAAGAAATAGAAAATAAAAATGTATAACTATTTTTTTAAATAAATGGGACTAAGAATTCCCAGAAGTTTTCATGCAAAATTTCCTCCCATATCACTAGTATGAGAGTGAGTTACAGATTTCTATTTTCTTAGTAGTTGTTTATCTTGTTCATTCAAAAATAAGAGCCATTGTAAAACCAAATGTCTTTACAGGGTACTATGATTCCTGCCTATAATATTTAACTTATGGCATATAATATAAAATATAGTACATATTTATGACTTTTCATTGCAAATATTATGAAGCTCTATCCACACTCCTATCAATAGTAGTAGTAAGCATATCAGACTCAGAAATATAAACCAAAGTCAAAGACTTCTAGTTTGAATTCTAGCTAGATTGCACAATATAGAGTCAGACTGCAAAATTCAGATGGGATACACAAGAAAAGAAGCAGAGTAAATAATAAGGATTGGAGGTGAGAATGTAAGGGAGATGGGTGAAGGGGTAGAAAACAATCATGAAGGAACAGGAATCATGAAGGAAAGGTAAAAATATTGCCAGTCTGAAAAAATACCCATCAAGTAGGTAAACCCAGAGTCTTTTTCCCATTGGGCCACAAATATCTCTAATCTCATGCTAATTTCCAAATACTGACTCACTTCTCTATATTAGAATATGAAAATGAAATGCAATTTTAGCACTGACCTCAAAACTGTGATCCAATAGCAGAGGAGTGAAGCCAATTTCCCAGGAAACCATAATTGGCCATTTTAATTTAGTCCACATTTGGGTAAAGTTTTGAAATCCAAGAATTGCTTGTCCTCTCCTTGTAACCTGTACAGTAATGACATTTTTTGGGGGCCATCCACATTCCTTGGTGAATTCATTAAATTGGATTTTGCAGTAAATGTTAATGTGTATCTAATCCAGGATGGAATGGGGTTGGGATTTTTTTTAAGGGGGCAAGAACAGGTTCAGAAATTCCAACACTCAAACCTAGAATTCCAACACACAAACCTGCTTTTAAGAAGGAAAGTAGCTTGGTTGAGGAAGACCAGAGAATGAATGCACTGCCTTCCTGAAACCTAAGCTTTTATTAGCAAGAACCAGAGCACATCCTAAGGTGGAGAAGGAATACTAAGAAGGGAGAAACCCATTAATCCAATCACCAGATCACACCCTAGGGTGGAGAATGAATACTGAGTATGGTAGGACCTAGTAATCCAACATCTCCCCCTAGTTGACTATAGAAAAGCAAAGTAATACACATCCCACGGGTCTAAGAAAAGAGTGGGTGCCTCTAACTAAAAGTAATGATAAAGATAAAGGTTGGCAATATTTTGCATACACAAAGCAAAAGTTGGGAAAATTAAAAAAAAAGTTTTGGCCTAAAAACAGGTGTCCCTACCCATGAAACATCCTGCCCTAAGACCAACTACAGGCTCCAAGCACACAAATTTGTCTAAACCCAAAGTATCTCTTCAAAGTCTCAGGAAAAGTTCTCCTCAATCATGGTTTTCACTGTCAGGTTTCAGTAATTGGAGATATTAGCACATATCCTATGTCAAAGGATGTCCTGATGTGTCTCCTGTTTCAGCTCGCCATTATGTTACAAGGCAGGGAACAAGTCATTGCTGAGTTCCAAGTTGTAGTTAGGTTAGCATATTAACCCACCCTGGGGCAAGTATGTGCCAGGGAAGTTCCATTCATTCCTAGACAATCTCCAATTTCCATAGGCCAACCTGCCTTTATGGTCTCCCTGCCACGTCATGGTTACCCAGACTTGGCCAATGTAAAGATGTGAAGGTCAAAACAACATGAAAGGTGGCCTTGGGCCTCTCATCCTCTGTAGGAATGTTCTGATAGGAGAGGGTCTGTCCCATCCCTCTTCAGAGTTGGGAGAGACTTGATTTCTGGAACTTTTCTCAATGTTGAGAGCAGAGTCCAGACTGTGGTCATTCAGTGCAGATCCAGGGTCCATACTAGTAGAGGATTGATTCCTGGTGTTGGTGCAAAGAACTATGCCAGACCCAAGATTCAGGGCTAATCAGCCAATGTCCAAGTACATAAAGCCTGAGTCAAGTCACTACAGCACATGTTTAGGGTGGAAGACCCCCTGTAGCAAGAAATTACTGTGTTCTCATCCCTAATAAATAATAACTTCTTAATATCTAAAGTTTTCTGGGTTTAATGCACCTATGCAAAAGGAATAGTTTCATAGGATACTGTTGAGGCCAAAGAGGAAGACAAAAACAAACCAAACAATCCCAAACCTGGTTCTATCAAAAGCACAAAACTGCAAGGGTGCTATCTATACTATGTTCTAAGAATTCCTAGTAGCAAATCTAAAGAGGAGGACAGCTGTCACTACACAATGAAATACACAATGAATCTGTAACTAAACAGTGAAATGCGCAATAAAGAATATATATGTTGAAGAGATACACTTAAGAAGTATACAAAAAGGGTATACATATACCCTAAGTCTTTTGAGATAGTCTAAGGAGAGAATAAATTCTGGATCACAATTTTAGTTGGCAATGTAGTCTTGTGGAGTCTGAAAAAAAAATGGTTCACAGAAGTCATAGATCAGGAAATGTTCTTGACCCTAGAACCTTTCAAAAGCTGAAGCCAGTTGTGAGCAACAGTCTATGGTAAAAGGAAGTGGGGGATTGAAATTATTTTAACCCTCATTTTATTTCAAGTCACTCAGGTGGTGCTGGTATCCTATCCTGGACAACTTTTAAAAAGCTTTTTCTCTCAAAGATTTTTTTTTCAGCCCACTTCAATCTCCTGGGTCTTTTCACTTCTGAAATTCTGCATTTGATGCAAAGGAATAGGTAAACAGAATCCCAAGATCTTTGTACAGGCTGGTTCACTTGCTCTCCTTGCACTTCTGTTAATAAGAACTTGCTGGAATACAAAACTGGGAAGATCAAGTAAGATGCTGAAGGGAAGGAAAGAAGTGAAATAGAGGTGACAGAGAGATATTGATGAAGGCACTTGGATCCTTTGATAGTGATAAGGTATTACAATAATGAGGTATCTTTTTTTGCAATCATGTTAGAAAGTTTACACTAAAGTATAATAATCAAATTTAATAAAAATAAAAATAACATATTGTAGAGCATATGAAATAAACAAGTCAGGAATTTATTCACAAGCTATGTAATTATAAATTATATATAATGTGTGAGCTGATTTTACACTAATTCCTCATCTTAGGTAACTATCACCTAATTACAAATAAATTTTAGGGAAAAGGTTTAAAATTTTGTGTGGGAGAATTTGAGCCATACCCAGCAGTGCCCAGATGTACTCCTGACTCTATGCTCAGCCTTCATTCCTAGTCATGCTGTAGAAACCTTATACAGTGTCAGGGATTGAACTAGGGCTAGCTACATTCAAAGCAAGCACCTTCTATCCTGTACCATATCTCCAGTTTGCTTTATCCTTTTTTTTAAGTTACTTATAAATAAAGAATCACAGGGGCTGGTGAAATAGTACAGGAGATAAGGCACTTTCCCTACATGCAGTTGACCCAAATTTAATCCCTGCTAACCCATATTGTCCTCTCAGCCCTTATCCCATCCCAAAGAGTGATAAGTGAGTGCAAAGTCAGGAGTAAAATTTAAGCACTATCAGTTGTGGTCCAAAATCCAAACAAATAATTCAATCTTTTTGAGAAAAGTATTCAGAAAACTATTCCCCATCTGGTTGTTTTTAACTAGCAATGATGATATTTGCTTGAACATACTGATCTCCACAATGGTATTTGTACAAATTAGGTCCAATTATTCAACTGGAGAAGATCTCATGGTATTTAAGGAACTGGATTCTGCTTACCTGCTGATACAAGAGAAACTTTTTTTTACTTTATTTAAAGAATATGCATCACATAATTGATATAGTTAATTACAATCCATTTGTTTCCAGATAAGTGAGAGCAAGGGAGGTAGGACGAATACAGAGGTGTAGGGAGGACAAATAGGTGATGGGAATCCCCCTGACTTTATGTTAATATGTACCTATAATATTATTGTCAACAATATGTAAACCACTACAATCAAAATAAAAATTATATTAAAAAAATAGAACACTAGGGGTCGAAGTGGTGGTGCGAGGGCTAAGGCATTTGCCTTGCCTGTGCTAACCTAGGACGGACGTCGGTTTGATCCCCTGGTGTCACATCTAGTCCCCCAAGCCAGGAGCATTTTCTGAGCACATAGCCAAAAGTAACCCCTGAGCATCACCAGGTGTGGTCCAACAATTTAAAAAAATAAGTATTTAAAAATAAGAATTAGAAATAAAAAGGAATAAAAGAAAAAATAAAAATAAAATAAGTACATCAACAGGCAAATTTGTGAAAATTATTGTATCTCCATTGAGGTTATTAAGACATTGGCAGAAAGTTTAGTAAGCTCTTGTTTCAAGCTAACCATTCTGTTATTTCATTTGTTTCTGAATATTAAGTTTTGACAACTAAATACCTGTTCTATGGGGATGACAGCATCAAACAAATGGGATTTTCACACAGCCATATTCATAGCCATGTGGTCCAGGAATTTAAAGCACTATTACTTATACTGTGGCTTTTTAGGGGAATGTTCTCAGCTTCCAAATCTGTAAGAAGTAGGTGCATGTGCGGTTAGGGTGTGAAGGGTGCCCACTCTTGCTCCAAAAAACCCAAATATCAGTCAAAATATTGTCATACCTGGAGTTTAGTCAAATTGATGTCTCTACAGAGATCCGTAGAGGGATGGTTAGGCAGAACCATAGGCAAAGTGATAATTATGGATGATGGTGCCGCAAGTGAAACTTCTGCCAAGCAGGGGCTTGGCCCACCCTCTCCTCCCAAGATTGCCAGTTTTCAACTGCCTGGCTGGGGAACCCATGATTTTCACGACTTGATTTAAATCTTTTTCGAGAAAAGAGTGAGTCTTCGGAGCTGGCCTGGTACAAACGTGGCAACTACATGTTCTACCAGAGAAGCTTTTTAATAGTTGATATAAGTAGGGAATAGTCTGTTCTGGGAGAGTCATTTAAAAATTATTGCCAAGTGAAAATTCAAAGCAAAATTATTATTTACTCTGTTTTTCAAAGAGAACCAACATTGCCGGTCACAAAAATCAAAGGGCTAATTAAAATGTATGGGGGAAGGAAATAATACAATGGTTAGAGCTTTGGACCCAGATCAATTACTGTGACTGACTGAATCACCAGGTATAGCTTTTTTTTTTTCTTCTGGTTTTTGGGTCACATCCGGCAGCACTCAGGGGTTACTCCTGGTTCTACACTCAGAAATTGCTCCTGGCAGGCTCAGGGGACCATGTGGGATGCTGGGATTCGAACCACCGTCCTTCTGCATGCAAGGCAAATCCCCTACTTCCATGCCATCTCACCAGCCCACCAAATACAGCTTTGAAGGCTCTCAACACCACCAGATGGCTCTGAACTGCAGAACCCAGCAGCACCACATCTTCAAACTCTTGCACTGAACCACCAGCCTCATGGGCAGAGAATCACCATGGGATTCATGGTCCCTGAGAACCTTTTGAGAGTCGCCTTCTTCCACACACATGCACAAATGTACTTTAGGTTCTTACCTTCTAGAGGTAAGAATTAGCAAGCTGTATTCTTTTTTTTAATTATTATCATTTAGATAATAAAGTTACAATGAAATTGACACAGCTATAGCCCACCACTACTAAAGACCTTCCACTATTGTCATATATATTCTTTTTTTACTTTAAGTAAAATCAGATTTTATTTGAAGGTACTGAGGAAGGGGAGGGAGAAAATAAGAGAGAGAGAGTAATGAGTTATATGCTCAAGAGAGAGCACAGGCTTCTCCAAAGATGGAGAGAGCCCTGGTACACAATCCAGCATAAAAGTAGGAAAGTAGGAAATTCTACATCTCAAGAGAGGAGGTGCAGGCGACATATCCTCAGGCACCATTTACCCAGGCAGCACGTGTACCTGTCATAAATATTCTTAACATTATCCCAATACTCCTCATGCGTACTTAGGTTTAAGAACTACTGAGAAGTCCATTGTTTCTAAGAAGCATATTTCTAAGGAGCTAGACATAGATGATGACCACTATCTTACAATTTTCCCTGCCCTGTCACCATATCTAAAAAGTTTCTAAGTCTTATTGCAACTGAACTCTCTACCTTCCGTTTTGTTTCCATCTTCTTTTTTGAGATTTTTTTTTCCATAGCTCATTATTTCTGATCTTTATGCCTCCAAACTACCATGGACAGTATCTGTGTCCTTGGTTACCTCTGAAATTGGATCATGTTTCACCTACCTAAATTATTCAGACTCCATGTTATTTATGGATTAAAATGCTACGCCAGTAATATGATTCAAAGCTAGCCCTCCATCTCTACACCATCCTCATAGATCTGACTCAACACCCTCCACTCATAACCGTACAAACCAACTTTCATCCTGTGAGACACACCCTCTGTTTTTGTAGCCTGACACAGTTTCACTCTCCAAGCTCTTCACAGTCACTATTCACTTGGGAAGTTCTTTCAATTTTTACTCTTGGGTTTCCTTGCTGTTCGTGCAGGACTCCTTCAGCTAACCTAGGGTTCTATGTACATTCATAGACCCTGGACCATGCCCCATCTCCTCTCTCTCTTCCCACCACATATCTTGTCTCTCTGTAGCCCTTTTTCTTTCCAAGGAATAAAGGAGAAATCATACCTCAAAGATCTGGATCCAGTGGCTACTGAAGCCATCTAGCAAGGTAGATATGGTATTGTGAGCCAGAGCCATAGTGCAACAAAATAGGATGCTTGTCTTGCATGTGACCAACCTGGGTTCAATCCCCAGCATCCCAAATTGTCCCTTGAACCCTGACAGGAGTGATATCTGAATGCAGAACCAAGAGTAAACCCTGAACACCACCAAGTGTGGCCCAAAATCACAAAGAGAAAAAAGAAGTAAAAGAATAGCGTTGGTCTTCAAAGTTAGAGCTCACTGAAAGAAAGAAGAAATTGGGCCAAAGACAGATTTTCTTTTTAATTAAAGAAAAAAAAAAAAAAAAACCAAGAAGTTGCTCATTGTACCTACAGGGAAAGTCAACCTAGGCTTAAATTAGCAGAGGAGGTGGTTCAGCTGGATAAAATGGATATGTCTTTATGCAAGCTCAATAGAAGGCTGCCACCAACTCATAGAACTGAGGTAATCAAATAGAGGGAAAAGTGACTGGAGTGGGGGTTCTCTGAGCTATGGTTGAGGGATGTGAAACTTTGGTTGTGTGCCCTAAATCATAAATAAATTACTTCCATTAAAATTTTTTTAATTTATGTGAAAGATATGTAAGTCAATATGGTCAAAATAAAAATTACAGAAAAAGTTTTTTAAATTTAAAGACTGAAACTAAATAGCAAGAATATTTATGGGACTGAAATCTCTGCATTATCTTGAAAATGTAAGCACATGGGCCAGAAAGATAGTGTAAGGGTTAAGGCACTTGCCTGGTTATATGGTGTCCCTAATTCAATCTGAGCACAGAGCCAGGAATAGCCCCTAAAGACAAGATGTGTATAAATGAGTAAAATGAGAACATGGGACTTAAGAGATAAATAAAAAAAAGTTGAGCACATGCTTGGAGACCCAAGTTCAATCCCCGGGACATCATGCTCCCCCAAATACTGCTAGGTCCATCCCTGAGCACCACTAAATATAGTTCAACATCCAAATAAAAATAATAATCTAAAGAAATAAATAAAATAAGAGCATGTTTGTGAGCTGTGATCTCCAGAAAGATCACAGAAAGATCAATTCTCAGACCTTAAACTCTCTTGGATATCATTGTTAAATGAGTCCACATTACCAGAAATTTTTTTAAGATAATTTCCTATATATAGAATTAACAGCTCAAAATACATCAATATTTTAACACCCTCAATGTACCCGTTTTCAGAAAATTATCAATATGTCCTTTTCTGGTAAATAAAAAATACTCATTATTTTATTTTCTATTTCTTGATTAATTTTAGTTATTTGTTTTTCTTAGCTGTTCACATTTCTCTTTTGTAAACTGGGATTTTAAACTTGCTATTCTTGTCTTTTTTTATTTGTTTAATTCATAAGACCATAGCATTTTGCTGATTTATTTGAACTGTTTCTGCGTTGCTAATCACTATTAACCCTTTGTTTCATCTCTGGTGTTTCCCTCTTTTTGACATCTAAACAACATCCTAACTAGTTAACTAGCTTCCCATTCCTAACCAACAAACCACACTAATTTCTCATACCTCAAAAGATTCCTTAACCAGCTTGCCACACCTAAGCAACTTCCCACACCTAACCAGTTAGCCAAACCAACTTCATGCTAACTTTCCACACCTAACCAGTTAACTTAACCAGTTTCCTGTATCCAAATAACTAACCTAACCAGCTTTGTGCACCTAACCAGCTCCTAACCCTAAATTAGTTTCTGATACTAACGAGTTGATCTAAGTAGTTTCCATCTATGATGGGAATATCAATACAAAACCTGGGCTCTTGCCTATACTGTTGAGCTGTCTCTCTCTCTCGGGTATCTCTGGCTAGTTTAGATAGGTCTGAATATTTCTTCATCTCACATCATGCCTTTTCTCTTGTCTTCCTCAAACCATCTCTCTGAATTAATTTCCATTGCCACAAACTTTCCCTCCAGTACAAACCAGCAAGCCACCTGGTTGAATCCTTAAGTCAAAAGTCTAATCTTTTCTGTGTTCTCTGACTGCCTTGACATGTTAAACTATGACCAGACTGGGGCATTTAGCATTCCTCATCTCCCCAGGTTCCAGCCTGCCTCACAAGAACATTCCATCTTCCTACTGCACAGGGAAAGCCATCCCTATAGTTTGGCCAGGCAAGGAAGAGGCTGCAGGTGGAGCCTGAAGAAAAGGAGAAAATAGACAGCATCTGTTTGAGTTTGGCCAAAAAGTGTCCTGGTTACATAAATTTTCCATTTTAATGTAGTCATATCTAACATTGTTTTTACTCATGCTAAGTTCTTTCCCATTCATTCAAAGAGCAGATAAATACACATCTGTAGTTTATTTTTTTTTTAAGATTGAGGGTTCTTTTTTCCTTCAGTCCATATGAATATTTTTGAACAAATGCTGTAGATTAAAAGTTCAAGCAGTTTTATTTTTTAACCAATAGTCTTATTGCATGCTTTAAAATAATCTCTTCCTTGGTTTCCATCTGCTACAGTTTTCTGGCATTTTCATTTGTCATCTTCTGCTTCTAAATAGAGATCTTCTACCAGGTTCTTTATTTTTCTTTTTTTCTGCTCAACTCTGTTCACTCATTATCACAATTTTAATATCAGCTTTCTCCACATTTTAGGGTCCAGTAAACTTTCAAATATCTAAAAGTTGACTCCATTTTTGTTTTGACTTTCTCACTAGAATCTTACTGGCTCTCTAACTTAGTACATATGACCCGTTTGTTCCCCAATCTCAACCTCCTTCTACCCTCCTTCCACTCCTTGGAAGTTACAGGGGTGGGGGTGAGAGGTGAATATTTGTTGGGGATACTTGATGTCTTCTTTGACATTTCTTTCCTGGACATTCCAATTCCTGAACAAATTCCTGCTGAAGCTTTCTTGGTAGGAGGTCCAACCTTCTCTGAGCTGGCTGTGGACCAGGTAAAGTTATTATCAGGCCTATATCCACAGATTGGTCCAGACAGTAATGCTGTTAACAGTGGAAGGTTAGTAAAATACCTTCTCTTGGTTTTATTATGTCCCCCAAATCATTGCCATGGTGGCAGGCCAGCCCTTTTCTATCTGCCTGCCTACTTCAAAAAATAAAAGGCAGACTCTATGTCTAATGTATTTTTTGTTTTTTACTTTTGGGGGGGGGGCATATTAAACTGTGTTGGGTAGGTACTTCCCGTTCTGTTCAGAGGTTGTTCTTGACAGTGCTCAACAAAACATGAGGCACCAGGAATCAAACCCAAAGCCTTATATGCTCAAGGCTTGTGCTCTAACACTGAATCACATCCCTGAACTCATATCATATCACCTAATCTGCAGAGTCAGGTCACTATTTAATTATGATTCAATCCTTCTTATATTTCACTTAAAAGAATGACTTGATGAAGACAATGCTTATCTACCCAGCTTAAGGTTTCTGGATTCTGAACCATTAAATAAATATATGCCAGTTTTCTTCTCTTGAAGGAGTCCCTCCAACTGATTTTCAACTTGTTCCACCAAACCCCTGCCCCTCAACAGTGCAGGGTGATAAGGAAGAATCTCACTAACCTCCATTTCTTTCCTCACAAGTTCAGCTTCAACCTTTGCTTTTAATGGCAACTCTCACGCTGTTTATCCAAAGTTCCAAATTGCTTATAAGCTGTGATTCAGGTCATAAAATAAAGAGGGACTGGGGGCTTATTGGGAGCACAGGTAGGAAAACACAATTTAGTTTTCATCTATAAAAGATCAAATAATTCTCTAACCTAGAAATAATATGTGAACCAAAACCTCCCCATTCTTACAAAATGTCCTAGCAGTCCCTCAAGCCCTGTGCCACATTATGGCCATTTACATTTCTAGTCCACCTGGATATTAAGCCCCTGCACCCAGCCAGGCAGGAATCTGGCCTAGGGCTACAGACAGTCCCCCCCACCTGCCTTTTGTTAAGGAAACCACCCCAAGGTCCCTTCAGACAGTAGCTGTAAATGGCTTGCTAATCAGAAAGGCCTGCGGATAAAGGTAAGTGGGATAAATTCCTATTTACTGAATTAATATTACTGGTTCCCTAGTTGCCTTCTCCAGGAAGCACTTGCAGCGCTATGATCTGGGATTTTTATCTGGCACTGTTCTGAGACTGGGGCTTTGGGGCTTCTATTAATTTTAGATCCTAGTCTATGGAGATTAGCCAATTTGATGAACTCTAATGTACTAGTGAAATAGTTTTCGGGAGCAAAAGTGCTTGCTTATCGGATCCATACTCTTTGGAATGAGTTCCTCCTTAGCATTCTGATGTTAAGGAGGAGTATGATTAATTCATTACCCAAGATTACAGCAGCATGCTAAAAGCTACCTGGAGGCATTTCTTTTGGTGGGAAATATTAAAGATTCAACATTTATATCAGTGCACCTAATTCATATTCCTGAGCCTGTGGGTAGAGAAAGGGAATTGGAAATAGTCCTTCATTTTCTACATCAGTTTGTTAAAACGTTTAAGAGGATTATTGCTTTAACTACCTCTGATAAGAGGGAGGAGAACTCTATTCATGAAGGCTAAAACATAAAAAACTTGTAGGTACAGAGTTTTTTATTTCTTTAAAAGGTAGATCTTTGGCATTTGATAGCATTAAGACAAAATTTCTGATAAACAGAAAGAATAATCACTAGCTCCAGGATAGGCCAATGTGAACTATGTCTTTTACATTACACTCAAGGTACGTAGTGATAGTGAATCAGGGCCATTCCCACCACCAGTGTTGTCCTCCCTTCACCCCTTGTTTCCAGCATGCATTCGACACCTTCCCCATTTGCCCTCTGGACTGCTAGTGTAACAGGTCCCCTTTGTGTATAGCTTGTGTATAGCAGAGTGGGGGTCTTGATTTTGTTGTCATTGACTTTGGATTAGGTGTTTAGGTCTGATCATTTTTTATTTCCACTCAAATTTTAAGTGACTGTTTGGTTCTGGTATCATCTACTTTTTTATTTTTCCTTCAATTTATGAGGCAGTGAAAGTTGAATTTTATTCATCTAATTGTTAGGGTCCAGAGTTGAGGGACAAGATGGCAAAACTGGAGTAAAGGTGAAACTGGAGTCCATCTGCCAAGAGTCCCTCAAACTGGCCAGCCAGGGTCATCTCTAGAAGGAGAAGAACCCCACCCAAGGTCATGAAGAAGATTATGTAAGGAAGGGATATAGAGAGGTTCTAGCTTTCTGATGATCTTTAAAATGATTGGCTATTGCTTAGGGATACCTTCTACTGCTCCCTTCCGTTTTTCTCTGATAGGCTATCTCATATCACCAGGTAGCTTGAGGTAATGCCAAAAGAAATAGGCTTGTGGAAACCTAGCATGTGGCTTACACCATGTGTTCTTTACAAAATGGCATCCTTCCTTGTTCAGAACAGAAGAGATGCCTACTGTGTGTCCTTTACAAAAAGGCATCCTCCTTGTTCAGAACTAAACCATTGTCAATTTCTTTCCACCATGGTTCCCAAATTCCCTTTCACATTCAACCCTCATCCCTCAGCCTGCCAACTTGACAGGCACATTTTAAATTTTGGTTGTAGTTTAGATCTTATGCTTTCAGAGTTGCTGTCTTGCAGTTTGGATTTATATATCACTTTCTCATGTTAAAAGTGAAAGAAAGCCTTGCACCAAGGAAGATTCAAAGTTCAGAGATGCCCAGACTGGGGGTGTGAGGAGAGGTCCCCAAGGAACAGGGACCTGGGAATGCAGGGGAAGCCCAATACCTAAATCAGAGACCACAATCCTTCAGGGATGCAAATGGCAATGCAGGTTTTATTGAAATCACAGAGCTCTCTGGTCCACCACAGATTCCTGAGGCAGCAACAAGGTTTTCAGTCTATGGTGATACCCAAGCATTCAAACATACAAGGATTTAAAGAAAATCATAGGGTAATGAGCACACAAATCAAAATATTTCATAGGTTACATGTAAGGGTTACAGTTTGAAATCACCAATAAAAATCTCAGAAAAAGGCACAATTTCAACCCCTTCATGATATCATTAATTCCAGCCCTCATCCTGATGGTATTTTGTGATATGGGTAGGACCTCATCCTGATGGTATTTTTGTGATATGGGTAGGACCTCATCCTAATGACATTTTTGTGATATGGGTAGAACCTCATCCTAATGACATTTTTGTGATGTGGGTAGAACCTCCAGGTGGTCTTTAGGTGTGTACTGATTTGGCCTGGGAGGGCCCCATGCCAGCAGGGCAGAGGTACCCCATGACCAGGATGGAGGTACTGGGCTGTTGGGAGGAGGGTCCCATGTTTCTACCTCAGGCAAGCCAGTGACAGGCAAGAATAGCATTAAACTAGATTTGACCCTATTCTATACTTATTGTGCCATCTATGTGTTATTCCTTTTTTTAGTGACTGTGTGCAATTATTCCTCCCTAATCTTCAAGGGCCATCTGCCCTCTGCAGGGATCAAGGCATTCCTGTTGGAAAGTGATGTTGGAATGTATGATCAGTTGGTTCCACCTCTCACCCTTCCCTTCAAGGTGTTTCTAGGATAGAAAGCAAGATGTCTTTGCATTGGAATATCCTTGTGATTTACAGCCTGGTTCCAGGAATCAGCTGTCTCTTTGGGCCTAGTCTTTCTTACCCTGAAATTGCAGTCTGTGATTAAATTGCCAAAGGCCAACTAAAAACAGCAGCCAATAATGTGATCAAGTCTACTGCAATCATACCCATTACTAAGAAATCATCACTCGTATTAAAAAAATTGCTTGAGAAACATTATAAAATTACATAAGAACATACTATGTCAAAATATCGATTCCAACAACTATTCTTATTGGAAACTGTCACACTACCTGAAAATACATTAAAAAGGCTACATTAAAGGGCCAGAGAGATAGCATGGAGGTAAGGCATTTGCCTTTCATGCAGATGAATGGTGGTTCGAATCCCGGCATCCCATATGGGACGATTTCTGATCGTAGAGCCAGGAGTAACCCCTGAGCGCTGCCGGGTTTTACCCAAAAATAAGGGGGGGGAAGAGGCTACTTAAAAGGAAAACACTTTCTTTGTGTGTGTGTGTGTATTTGTGTGTGTGTGTGTGGTTTTTGGGTCACACCCTGCAGTACTCAGGGGTTTTTCCTGGCTCCGTTCTCAGAAATTGCTCCTGGCAGGCACGGGGGACCATATGAGACACCGGTATTCGAACCGATGAACTTCTGCATGAAAGGTGAATGCCTTACCTCCATGCTATCTCTCCAGCCCCAAAAGGAAAACACTTTCAAACTTCTACTGTATCACTTACGTTACCAGTTTACCTGAGGGTCCTGGACCCTCACTCCTATTTGTTCCCTTTCTTATCTCCCCCCCAAATTTATTTCCTTAGGAAAAATATTTTATCATTTTGGGTTGGAGAGATAGTACAGTTAGTAAGGCACTTGCCTTGCATACATTCCGCCTTGGTTCAGTCCCCAGTACAACATATGGTTCCCTCAGCACCACCAAGACTTTTGTTTGAGCACAGAATCAGGAATGAGCTCTGAGAACAGCTGATGTAGTTCATAAAACAAACAAACAAAAAAATGATGGTTTACAGGCATTTAAAGAAATCTGTCCAGGCTATCAATATTTTTTTTATAAATCAAGTGTTTATAGATCCTCAGTGTCTAATTTGAAGAAAACGAAAACATTAGAAATTAGAAATACTTTATTTCTTTTTTTTTGTTTTGTTTTGTTTTTTTTTGGGCCACACCCGGCAGTGCTCAGGGGTTACTCCTGGCTGTCTGCTCAGAAATAGCTTCTGGCAGGCACAAGGGACCATATGGGACACCGGGATTCGAACCAACCACCTTTGGTCCTGGATCGGCTGCTTGCAAGGCAAACGCCGCTGTGCTATCTCTCCGGGCCCCAGAAATTAGAAATACTTTATTTCTAAAGTATGAAAGTTTGGGGTTTTATTTTGGGTCATAATGAAGAATCTATGGCATGGTTTTGTTATGATCCTCATCAGAACAGGTCCCTTTTATATATGATGTTATTGACAATATATCCGCTCACGACATTTTCATAGAAGTAAAATAAAGGAATCAGACAAAATTATTCTATATAATCATAATTGGTCTCTAAATATTTTTCAATTTACCTGGGGTCCGCAGGAGGCAAAATCGGGGTGATCCTTGAGTGCAAAGTCAGTAGTAAGCCTTGAACATTGGGGGGTGTGACCCAAACAACTAAAACAAAACAAAAAAGATTCCTTTAGGGCAGGTCCACAAAACGTTGCACGGAGGGCAGTTTGCGGCCCACGGGCCGCGAGTTTGAGACCCCAACGTGACTGGCCAATTTCTCAACAAAAAGGAAACAATCATAAGCAGATCAATGATATCTTGATGTTTTTATAAGACATGTTTTAATCTAGATACATTTTATTATTTATTGTTTTGGAATCACATCAGGTGGTGCTCCTGACTCTGCACTCAAGAGTCACTCCTGGAGAATTTGGGGGACCATATGGGATGCCAAGAACTGAGCCCTGGTAGGCCAAATGCAAGGCACGCACCCTCCCAGCTATACATTATAGCCCCACATCTTGATGGGTTTTTTCCTTTAACCTCTCCCCCTTATTGTTCGATCAAATATAAATCCTTACTACAAACCCCTGGGAATTCCATCCATGGGTGGAATGTTTTATGAGTGACTGTGTTATCTTGCTAGCCAATCCTAGAAAGTGTAAGATGAATTAAACCAAACTTTAAAGTGGTTCAGCAAAGCTTGGTATACTTGTTTTCAAGGTTGCTCTTTACTGTATATAAATACTTAGTTAAGTCTTATCAGACCCTGGGGATAATTTGTCAACATAATGTGTGTTTTTCTATTTCAGTGTTAACTCCCATTACATATTATTAATAGATTTTTAACGTCATATAAATAGCTTAGGGAAAATCATTCAGTTAAATTTGTTTGTTTTTTTAACACTTAATGGGGCCAGAAAAAAAAAGTGATCTTAACTATTGAGTAATTATACACAGTATAGCAAGATTATAGCATAGAAAAAAATTCCCACTCTCCTTAAAAGCTCACCAAAGAGGCTCCTATTTAATCAACTACAACTTAACTTACGAAGTTCAGGAAAAGTATTCAAAATCTAAGTAGCAATATCCAATGGAAAATAGTGCTTGGAAAATATGAATTTTAACACCTTCTTTAGTTAGAAAAAAACAAAATAAAAAATCACCTTTCATCTGTTCTGAGTTGTTAGATGATTTCTAGTTATTCTGGCATTTCAGAAATCCTGGTCCTATCTTAGTTGAGAGATGAGGAGAAAGCACAAATTTGCAATTAATTGAAATATTCAATTACTTTTTTCCTTTCATGAGAATTGTGGTCCAGACAGGCATCCTGTGCTTTGGGACCAAGAAATACCAGGTCAATTAGTAACAAAGGTCTGCTTTTATGCAGGACTTTTGACTTAGGGGAATAAGAGGAGATCAAGATGCATTTTCACAGTTGAGCTCTGACAAGCAAGACAGATTACTATAGGATGGCTGGTTGATGTTTAAAATAGAGGGAGAGGGAGAAAGAGAATAAGGAAAAGGAGGAGGAGGGAGGAGTGAGGGAGCAATGATACTCATAGAGAGGATGTTTACAAATGTAAATGCACTCTGCTTTACTTGAGCATCTGAAACTATTTGCTTCTTGGGTAAAGATCACTAGATTCTACTGCTAAGAGGAAAATATTAAAGAAACGACATGAATTAGTGATCTGCAGTGAATTAAGAAAATGTTCACATAAGTAAAACTCTGTCAGTAGTGTTCTTTCAATACTTGAACAGGATTTTCCATGGGGTGTAAAAAGAAAAATGCTCATCTCATCCAAAAACACTCTCACAGACATGCCCAGAGGTTTCCTCTGCATACCTGGTAGTCAATGAAATTGACACCTAAAATCACCATCTCAAATATGATAAGGGAAAATTCCCATTCATGATAATATAGCCCAAGAAAGCAAATGATGATACTTAAACTTTTCTATTTTTTTTTAAAGATTTGCTGCAGATTCTCTGTTTCAGTATAACATACATGCATACAGCATTTTCATTCTAGGTTTTAAGTCACTCTATCTTTCTTGCAGTTCTTTTATAAGGAAATGACGCCTCTTGTATAGGTTAACTAACCGTATTTCATAAATAATTCACGAAGTGTCTAGAGGTCATACCTAGCCCTAAGATGTCAGGGTTCACTGGGGAGCAGGTGAAACTGAGAATATTATAGAGTCAGTCCTAAATGCCTAGTTATATTAAACAATAAGCTTAATAGTCCAGCATTATTATTTCCTCACAGCATAATTTACTTTTTTTTACCTTCTGATTATTTGGCAGAATGGTCTCTGTGTTGCAAACACAACACAAGTCGAAATGCAAAGCTTGGATCTTTAAAACACAAGTCATTGATTTTGGGGGGATCATTCTTGGAGTTAAAACCTGGAGCTTCTTTTTTGGGGTGAGAGATGCTGGTCATTTATGTCATTGATCTTCAATTTACTGATTGCATTGAGTGACCATGGAGAATTAGTCCTAGGTCTGTAGGCTTTTGTAGTACCCTAAACTTTAGTCCTGGTCTTGTGTGTAATTTCTAACACTGGCTACACAAAGGAAAACATCCTTATCTGAAGGCAGATATATCTTGTCATACCTATAATGGAATATAGATGTAGGAAAAACGGCTTTCACAATTTCATCCAGGATTAATAAAAAAAAAAAAACAATGATTGCCAGCCTTCATGAAAAGTAAAATACAAATCAGAAAAACAAAATTCACTAACCTCAGACAGTGAAGTTTTACATCCATTTTGAAGATAGAGGAAAAATGTTATTGGAAGTTAATTTAAAATGAAAACCTTGTTTGAAATCAGCATCATGGGCCATAACAGGAAAAAGCAGCTTTTATTTTCTTTATGGCCATCTTGTAATCAACAGAATAGAGCCTCCCTAATACTTAGAATGTATCTTTTAAAAGTGTAGACATCAATCTATTTTTCTCAATTTGATATGTAAAACTTGAAATGAGTAATCTGGGCTTTAATAGAATTGTGCCCTTGATTAAAAAAAGTAATCACACTTGAGTGTGAAATCAGATTATTATAAACAAAAAATTGTTTTATACTATAAGTTGGAGAAACACATTAGAAGTTTTTGAAAGGAAAGAAAATAATTTATAATTGCAAAAAAACAATTTATAATTGCATCTCAAGAAACTATCACTCTTCACCTTGTAATTGTTCTTCATTATTCACAGTTTTGACAGGTATTTTCAAAACATCGTTGCTTTGCTCCCTTTTTCCACTCACGAAATAACTCGAGTTTTGCTCAGCAAAGTATCAATAACCAGAGGGCTAGTAGCTACACTTAGTGGATTAATACATCCATCATTTCATTTTTGTTGAACTTACAGATGGACATGGCCAAACCTCTGAAAATGCCTACTTAAACAAGAATCAATCATTACTAGAAAATGTGTTATATTTACTAAATAGCAAAATTAATATCCTGCAGTGAGAAACCACAACCAGAGCAAGGCTCAAAGGCAATTTTGCATGATACAAGCAGCTCAGCCCCATTCCCAGGACATCCATTATTCTTGCTGGATTGATTTGAATTGCATTTTCTTCTGTCAGGCTCCACTAGAGAGAAAGCTTCTATTTTTCATATCTTCAAATTCTTCTTCTTCTTTTTTTTTTGCTTTTTGAAAATTCATGACACCACCCTCTCTTCTCCTAGTTCTTCTTCCCGAGGTTTTCTCCACAATGAAATAACATTATCAATGCTTTTGATCAGAAATAAATATCTAAGTGGTGAGGCAAAATGTCAAAATATAGTCCGGCAACTGAAGTGCTTGTCTTGCGCGCAGCCAACCTGGGCTCAGTCCTTTTCATTTTCCATTGTCCCTGGAACACAGTCAGGAATACTGCTGGTATGGCCCCAAACTAAAAGTAAATTAAAAAAAAAGTTTAATTATTCTAAAGTAAACTTGACAGCTATTATTCTGTCACCCCATGCATGATTTTTTTTTTTGAAACCTGTAACTAGAGTGCAGATCAACATTTCTTTCCAGTTTGACGATGTGACTTATCCGTGGTGAAAATAGAGAATTGTTTTTTAGCAGAGCCTGCCTTGTTTGTGAAGCCTTGACCATAATAGACAGTAAAGGAGATGCTTAGCATTTACCTTCAGGGAGTCTCGTGTAGCAGTTCACAGAATTGACTTCTCTGGAAGAATTTTGATTCTTCGTGGTGGAGCAAAGGCTTCTTCTTATCCTTTTTCCATGCCCAAGTGGAGCACCAGCTGTGAGGTATCAGTCGTAGCCTTCGTTTCAACACAGGGGAAGAAAAGACATGTGACAAGTAGATCTATTTCAAAGAGCTGGTGGAAGATGATCAATGAGGTCGGAAATCAGAGTTGAAGACACATCAGTGCCTTGACATGTTCCCCAGCGCTCCAGACCCAGGAGAATTTTCACTAAATGGCTACTTAGTTTATTAGATTTATCCACAGCACATATTTAAATGAAATGGATGGAGGAAAGAACCTCTGAGTTACATGACAGAAAAATGACAGAAAGCTTTTGAAGGTCAGGGAACATAGCACAATCACTTTAGCCTAGTGGGAAAATGAAATTCTTCTCAGGACCTTGTAGACCTGGTGGTACCATCAATTTTAAAATGAATGGAGTGTTTCAAAGTGTATATGTTTCATACTAAGTGACTCGAGACTAAATTATAATAGCTTTGGGCATCTACTTTCAAACTTAATGAATGACTTACATGAAATGTTAATATCATTAATACCAGAAGAATTATTTATTTATTACTATCATCACATATTACAAAGAAGGACTTCTAAAATCCTTGGCAAAGAAACAACAATAAAGATGTAAACTGTATTTCACGAAGTTCCTTCAACATTAGCATAGCCCCCAAAATGCTGGTCTGAAAGGAAAAGCTGTCCGATCATAAAATTAATTTTAGAGCCCCAAATTATTTCTGTTCAGTTGTCAGTCAAAACTGTCTTCTCCATATAATTCAACATAGTCAGAAATGGTGTTTGAACTTTCTTTAGTACAAGGCTTAGACACACAGGGGCTTGTTGTCTTTGATGAGATTAGAAAACAAATGGATGTATTCCAAGTTCACTCTTGCCCATTTTACTCTAAGACAAAAATACTCAAAAATGATAACAAAGGGCCCTGAGAGATAGCACAGCGGCGTTTGCCTTGCAAGCAGCCGATCCAGGACCAAAGGTGGTTGGTTCGAATCCCAGCGTCCCATATGGTCCCCCCCGTGCCTGCCAGGAGCTATTTCTGAGCAGACAGCCAGGAGTAACCCCTGAGCACTGCAGGGTGTGGCCCAAAAACCAAAAAAAAAAAAAATGATAACAAGGCTCTCAATTCTGAAACAAGTTAGTGATATGGCATTTGCTATGTTTGATGAATGATATATTCAGAAGTGAATAAGAGAATCAACTCTAAAGTATGTGTATATGTGTATAGATGCATAGCTACATTCTTTTCTTTATTGTATGTGTTTTTATATACATGCAAAATTGAGATTTGGTTTGCTAGGATCACATTAGCAAAGTAATACTTTATGTCTCTAACAGTAATTTTTTTCTCACATATTCAGAGTTTGAAATTTGAAAATGAAAGTGTTAGCCATGTTGGCCTTTTTTCTTGGTGTCTTCTCTCTGTGCCCTCATAGTATTTTTCCCCCTTTATGCTCACATGCCTGTGTCTCTTTATGTGTCCAAGTTTTCTTATTTTAGGGGAAAACATTTCATCTTGGATTAGGATTGCATCTTAATTGGGTCATACCCATTCATCACAACTTAAAGCCCCTTCTTCAAATGTCGTCATATTCTGGCAATCAGTGGTCCTCAAACTTTTTAAACAGGGGCCAGTTTACTGTCCCTCAGATCGTTGGTGGGCCTGACTATAGTAAAATCAAAAACTATAAACAAATTCCTCTGCACACTCCATCTATCTTATTTTGAAGTGAAGAAACAAAACAGGAACAAATATAATATGTGGCCTGCGGGCCATAGTTTGAAGACCCCTGATAGGCAGTAAGGCCTGAATGTATTTCAATCGAAAGCACATAGAAATATATAATTAGTAAGAAAAATTTTACATGTGGAACAAGGGATATGGCTCAAGTAGTAGAACACGTGCCTTACATGTGTAAGGCCTTGGGTTTAATCCTCAGTGCATAAAATAGCCAAACACTCATGTTTATGTGTTCCCCCAAATTTTTCATGCTTCACAGGTAAAATGAAATTTTGAATCAATTTATGCCTAAAATAAAGTCTCAAATAAACCTTTAAATTCCCCCAGTAGATTAAAACTATTACTTAAGAGAATCTTTTATATTCTCTTTCTAAAATGTATATAAAGTTAAGTTACCACTCAAACATGGTTCATAAGAGGTAGAAAAAAATACAATTAAAGAAACATGTTATCGGGCCCGGAGAGATAGCACAGCGGCATTTGCCTTGCAAACGGCTGATCCAGGACCAAAGGTGGTTGGTTCGAATCCCGGTGTCCCATATGGTCCCCCGTGCCTGCCAGGAGCTATTTCTGAGCAGACAGCCAGGAGTAACCCCTGAGCAATGCCGGGTGTGACCCAAAAACCAAAAAATAAATAAAATAAAAAAAAAAAAAAAAGAAACATGTTATCAGAATATAGTTCAGATGAGAAGAATCACTAACATACACAATCATTGAACTTTGCAATAAACATAAAATCAATCTCTTGATTTATTTCCTTCTCTGTCCTTCTCCTTCATAACCTCTTGAGTTAAGTGTGATCTAGGCATTTCCCCTTTACTACATTACATTTCCTCACCCCATTATGTATTATTCTACATACCAGAGATAAGTGAGACCATCCTGTGTTTGTCTTCCTTCTTCTGGCTTTCTTCATTCAGCATTATGTCTTTCATTTTCAACCAGGTTGCAGTAAATTATATGATTTTATTATTCCTTGCAGCTGTGTTCCCAGAAGCTTAATGAATTTTGATAGACCTTCATTTGGTGCATAAATGTTGATGATAGTATTTCTTGATGTATTGTTACCTTAAAAATAAGCTGTGTCCATCTCTGTCTCTAATTACATTCTTTCTGCTATTCAGTCTGATGTAAGTATGTCAATATCAGCTTTTTATTCTTCCATTGACTCATATGATTGTTTCTTATTCTTTCACTCTGAATCTGTGAATTTAGGTGTGTTTCCTGTATAGCAGCAGATTGATGGGTAGGTTTTATTTCCTGATCCATGCTGCTACTCTATGCCTTTTCATATGGAAAGTTTAGTCCATCGAGAGAGATTAATGATATATACGTTTGCTTGCCATTTTTGAATAGGTGTGGTTAAAATCTAGTTGTTTTGCAAGTCTATTTTTATAGGTGACCACTCTGTAATTACTTGAAGATTGATTTAGTCGTCACAAACACTCAGTTCCTGTTTGTCTGAAAAAGTTCTTATCCCTCCCTCAAATCTAAATGACAGCTTCACAGGAATAGTGGATACTAGGATGGAAATTTTTTTCATTCAATATTTTTGAATATGGCTTTTCACTCTTTTCTGGCTTGTAAGATATCCTGTGGAAGGTCTGTTGTGATTCTTATGTTGTTTCCCATATATATGAGGATTTCTTTCCCTATCCTTTTGCTTTAAGTAGTCTGTTTATTATTTTTCCATTTTGATTTCCTCTGTCTTGGTGTTGTTTTGTTTGAGTCTATTTTGTGTGATATTCTTGAGTCTCTTGAATCTGTGCTGGTACCTTTCTGCAGAGATCAGGAATGTTCTTGGTAATTATTTATTCCACCTGCCATTCTTTCTCTTTCCCTTTTATGTCTCTTTCCTTCTGGTATTCGAATGATTCAAAGATTATTTCTCTTGCTATTTTTATTACAAACATTACATTCTTTTCCATTTCCTTACTTCTCTTTTTTAAGTCATTTCTTTTTTTTATGATGGCTAGTATTTTTTCAATGCCATTAATGTGGTCCTCCACATGTTAAATTCAGTTGCTGTGGGTTGCGACTGTATTTTTTAATTCCTTCAATTCCATTTGTATAGACTCCTTAATGCTCTGGATCAGTTCATCTTTCAGTTGATTAAGTTGTTCTTTGAATTACTGCCCTATTTTCATGGCCATTGCATGGATCATTGATTTAAGTTCTTTATTGATGAGACTTGAGGCTTTATTTGAGCTCTATGATTTGCCAGAAATAGTATCTATGTCTGCTTGAGCACATGAATTCATTTGTATTTTCATTGTTCTTAAATAGTCATAGGTGTTATGATTTGAGCTTCAGATTTCCAATCATCAGAGATCTTAACTATTTCTATATATTTCAGCAAACTATTACTTCTTATAATCTGTTAATCAGTACCTGTACCCTAACATGCTATTTTAGTGTTCATGATGGCAAATATCTAATATTCCCATTTGAATAGAAAATAATTATAGAGGTATTTTTTTAATGCAAGATACCAAAACCAGCAATGTTAAGAGTTTGTGGGGTTGAAGGGTGACAGCCTAATATAGTATCCTCCTAATATGCAGACATATTATCTTTGGGCAGTTTCCGGTTCTAGGGGCAGACAACAGTGGTGGATTGTCCAGGAAAAACCCAGAAAGGAGTAGCACATGGTGAGGGTCAGTGGGGCAGGAAGAGAAAGATAAATACCCCCTCTCTGACAGCCCTTGATGAACCTAGATGAGAGGCTGGCCTCAACGTTATGGATCCATCAGGGCATGTCCTGTGTTAGAGAGGCCTGCAGTGGCATGAGGGCAGTCCAGGTGACCCAGGTAGCAGTCACAGATAGTGCAAGACAAAAGGTGAGAAGAGGATCAGAACTATTGATGTAATTTGCACTCAGCTGGCCCAGGTTTCATTCCGGGCCAGCGCCAACTATGGTCCCCTGGAAAGCTGCCAGGAATGACCCCTGAACACAGATCCAACTCTAAGCCCTGAGCACCTGCTAAGTTAAGACCAAACAATGAGTGGGCTTAATTGTACTGATGATAGTAAACTTAACCCCACTAGTGGAAAAGTAGGGCCACCACTCTACCCCACCCCTGTGGCTAATGTGAAGTCCTGATGTTAGTGTTGTGTTGTCTTTGTTGTGTTTTGTTCTTTTTTTGTTGTAAGCAAGTCTGTTTTGTGACACAAGTTTTTTTTTTGTTTTTGTTTTTGTTTTTAGATGCATATTGTATTTTCTAGTTCCAGAACTATTCTTTGGAAACAGTGTCATGTGGGGTACAATTAAACCTGCATAATGAACCTAAGACAATGAACCCAAGATGCTTAAAAACATAAATTTCTAGGAAAAAAGAAATGGTCCTCAGTTTCTTGCCAGTTTACTACATATTTTGGAATAAAGCTTGCTTTGATGTGATGTTCCCAGACAGGCAGGAGAATTCCACTTGGCCATAAGTTCTGCTGCCATGCTAGACTCTCTCCTGTCCCTTTAGCCTAGTTTATTGCCAGGAAAAAAGGCTGAGAACTGAATGAGGTCACAAACCCTAAATAAAAATGCTCCTAACCTTGCCTTCTAACACTTAATTATGAATATCTTGCTTCCTCTTTGCCAGGTCTTAGCCTGCCAACTGGAAATCCTGTTTTATTTATCAAGTGCACTTAAATGGGAAATCTCTCAACTGACTTAGTGAAAAGGGGCTAGAGATGATGCACTAAGATTGGCAAAGCAATGAATCATTGGAATTCCACCTCTATTCAGTACAGCTCTTAACTTTGTGTAAGTTTGAAAACTTCCTACACTAAAAACAAATAATAATAAAGGCCAGAGGGATAGTACAGGACTCAAGCATTTGCCTTGCATGTGGCCAAACCTAAGTCAACGGATACCATAGATATCCCCCTGATCACCACCACAAGTGATTACTGAGCATAGAGCCAGAAATAAGGCCTTAGTGCAGTCAGATGTAACTCCAAAACCAAAATTAAATAAGTAACTTCTTTTTTAAAGAATAACAATAATTTAGTAGAGAAGGCTGGATGGATCCAAGACCAGGAAAAAATAAGCAGAGTTTAGAAGAAAATAATTAATCAGAAATAAAAAATTAAAACAATTCCAAAGAGATATTGGAAGATGAGCCGTGAGTGTTTCTAGCTCCCACTGTGAGGGGAGTTAGAGTTTTGAGCAGATCTGGACCAAAGTTGTAAGCACCTGTGATTCCTAGTGCTGACTGCATATTTACCAGTGAGACAATTGCTCCATAATTTATACTTAGCTCTCTTCAGACTAGATTATCCTTCATTTCCCCAGGTCTTTTTTTTAATCTCCTGAAGATCAGGGGATCTTTTTTGCTCACATTTGAGCTCCAATAATTAGATGACTAAGTGGCACATGGAGGCACTTAAAAATAATTGTTGAATAAAAGCTCTTGGCATCCCTGTTCTACATTTTTCCTGGAGAGGAGGCTGAGCCAAAGACCCCACAAACATCTGTATATTATTCTGGAGACCCCCTCAAAAGACTCAAGGATACATGTGGGCACCCATAAGTATACAGTGCATTGACTCTTCGGGCTGATGACCTTTAGACATCTAGCCACAAATTTATCCTTTTTTTTAATTGTTTCCCTTTTCTTTTCTAATCCTTGGGCTGATGAAATGGCAATGCTGAATCACCATGTCCATGTTTTAGTTTTGATCACAAGCCAGAGATTTCCTCTGTGCAAATTTAGCACTCAGTTCCCCTTGCATGAGGTTTGTGAGCATGTCCAATTGTTGGCATCATCATTTGATGAGTTTATTATCATTGAGCAAGGAGCTCCCGAGGATATTTTAACCTGGAAGTTGAACTAAGTGGATTTTTATGATTTTTTAAGACTCCTACAAATCAGTCTGTAAGATTTATGAAGACCTGGATCTGCCAAGTCTTGCTACACACATTATCAGCACATAGAAAAATAGAAAAAAATAACCTTGTTTTGGTCTTACCAACTGGCTGATACATTTAAACCTGTCTAGACTGAAGCAAAATTATGACTATACCTAAATGCTGTTTTCTAGTATTAATTCAGACTATGTTTAAAAAAAAAAAGGTTGATAACTTGTTTAGTCTTCCATAAAGAATTTTTATAAAACTTATTTATCTTTCCCCAAATCATATTTCCTTTATATTTTCACAATATATTGTAGTATGCACTTAAAATTTTATAAGCTTCTGTTTCTTAAATGCAAATTCTTCATTTTTCCCAATAAGATGTCAGGATAAATCTGTGAAATGCCTTCTAGAAAAATCTTTTATTTTATTTTATTTTATTTTATTTTATTTATTTTTATTTTGGGGCCATACCCAGTGAAGCTTAGGGGTTACTCCTGGCTATGTGCGCAGAAATTGCTCCTGGCTTGGGGGACCATATGGGACACCAGGGGATTAAACCACAGTCCATCCTAGCTCAGCCATATGCAAGAAAAATGCCCTATCACTACACCATCGCTCTGGCTCCTTGATTTTATTTTTCTACAGTTGCTTTATTAGATGTGAGCATGCATAGTATACCACATATTTTATACATATAGATATAATACACAAATTTATACAATTTGTGAGAATATTAAAGCATGAACCAGTCCTGAAAATATATCCTTTAAAATAGAATATAATTAATAGATTTCTTAAGTAATTTTATATGAGTTTTTTAAAAATTAGATTTTCTTGGTGTTGTTTTTGTTTTGTTTTGTTCAGGTTTTGCAACCACCCCCAGCAGTGCTCAGGGACTATTCCCAATTCACTTCTAGAGTTCTAGAGTTGCTCTCTCTGGTACTCAGAGAACCATATGGTGGCAGGGGTCAACTTTCAATGTGCTCCATGCAAACCACATGCTCCAATCCTTTGAATTATCTCCCCGGCCCTCTTTGTGGGCTTTTGAGTGTGATTTTATTGACATGTTATCAGTTTACATTATAGAATGTCAACTTAAGATGTCTATATTTATATAGGCCCCAGCACACTCACCTTCAAGATCTACAACCATCTGATTTCCACAAGTCCCTCCCATTCCCCCCTTTTACTTCTATCACCATAGCTTGCAACAAATCAAGTTAATTTTCCTTATTTTTTAATTTTAATTTTAATTTAATTTAATTTTTTTGTGTGGTTTTTGGGTCACACCCAGCAGTGCTCAGGGGTTATTCCTGGCTCCAGGCTCAGAAATTGCTCCTGGCAGGTACGGGGGACCATATGGGACACCGGGATTTGAACCGATGACCTCCTGCATGAAAGGTAAACACCTTACCTCCCTGCTATCTCTCCGGCCCTTAATTTAATTTAAATTTAATTATTTATTTTTAATTTTCCTTTTTCTTTTTTGCCTCTTTAATGGATCATTTACTTCCATTGCCTTGTTCTCATCCATTTCTGTGCATATTCTGACACTCCTTCTGGATTCCTCTTGCCACCCAACCCAGTACTCTGGATCTAACCTCCCTGACATAGTCTGGAGGTTCTGGTTTTTTTTTTTTTTTTTTTTTTTTTTTTTTTTTTTTTTTGGTTTTTGGGCCACACCCGTTTGACGCTCAGGGGTTACTCCTGGCTATGTGCTCAGAAATCGCCCCTGGCTTGGGGGGACCATATGGGACGCCGGGGGATCGAACCGCGGTCCTTCCTTGGCTAGCGCTGGCAAGGCAGACACCTTACCTCCAGCGCCACCTACCCGGCCCCAGGTTCTGGTTTTTTATAACTCAACTTTACCCTGTAAACAATTTCATCAGTTTAGTCCAATGCACAGTGATTTAGACCCAAACTCATCCACCTATGACTAGAATAAATAGGTATATTGTGTTAATTCATACATGAACATTCCAAGTGGCATAAACCATTGTTTCTTTCCTATAGTTCTAAAATCTTCTAGAAATAGCTAATGATTATTCAACAACATAATTGTATTAAAAAAACACCTGTCTAATTTAAGGATTCTTTTAAATTCCTTGAGGATTACTCTGTCATTACATTCTCTGAATTAAAATTATATGTACTTTTAGTTAGTAAGGCAATATTTACCTAATTATGTAAGCAACATCTTCGACTAAATGTAAACATTTTTAAAATATTGGTTAACATATTGTTCCTTTAAAGGTTGATATTAGCTACTTGTGAGAAATTTTTTCTTTCTTTTTATTAATCTAGGTGTTTTCATCATGTTGAACATATTCCCTCTATATTTTGTTTATAGAACAGTCACTGGTCTGGACAGGCTCTTGTCCATAGAGATAACAATAAGGCTTCAGAAGTATAAAAGGCGAGCGGAGGTTTGGGGCCACAGAGATAGCACAGCCGTAGGGCATTTGCCTTGCACACAACTGACCCAGGACAGACGGTGGTCTGAATCCCAGCATCCCATATGGTTCCCCGAGCCAACTAGGAGAGATTTCTGAGCATTGAGTTAGGAGTAACCCCTGAGTTCCGCCAGTGTGACCCCAAAAATAAAAACAAAAACAAAAAAGAGGGGAGCTTTATTTCACTAAAAAATACACTAGTCTGGGGCCGGAGAGATAGCATGGAGGTAAGGCATTTGCCTTTCATGCAGGAGGTCATCGGTTCGAATCCCGGTGCCCCATATGGTCCCCTGTGCCTGCCAGGAGCAATTTCTGAGCCTGGAGCCAGGAATAACCCCTGAGCACTGCCGGGTGTGACCAAAAAAAAAAAAAAAATATATATATATATATATATATATATATATATATATATATATATATATACACACACTAGTTTAAATCGGTTACATTTGTTTTGTATCATTACAACTTTAGTATGAAATGGCTAGATAGAAGAGAGTTTTATTTCAAGGGCAACTTCTAAATTGACGACTAAAATGAGTCTATGAAATAATTTCATGGGCTCTATTAATGTGCATTCTGATTTTAAAGCAAAAGAAATTTTTATAGGGGCTGGAGCACTGGCTCAAAGAGTAAGGCAGGGGTCTCAAACTCGCAGCCCGCAGGCCATTTGCTGCCCTCCATACAACATTCTGAGCGCAAAGTCAGGAGTAACCCCTGAGTGTCACCTGGTGTGGCCCAAAACAAAATAAAACAAAAAACCCTCATAAATCTTGACACACATGACTTGTATTTTTGTTCAGTACAAGAGTTATGTGCCTTGTTATATACAGCACTGTCCCCTGCCTTGAAATTGCTCTTGTGTGTCTTCTTTCACTATCAGTTCTTGTCCCTCAGGGTTTCTTAGTCTCTTGGAAAAAATCACACTTTATCTGGCCATATGACACAGGACATCTAAATCCTAGTCTGAACACCTCTTTTTTTTTAAATTTTTTTATTTTAATTATGACAACAAAGATACAAAGAAAGAGGACAGGGTAAAGTTACAGTGGAAGCACAATCATCCATAAACAGAATTCTTGGTAGTCCCATCGATGATATCCCAGCCTTGAACTTTCAGCCAAAGAACATTAAGAAAAACAAAACTGAACCCATGTACAATACAATTACTTTGTCCCTCAAATCCCCAGTTGTAGTACATACTATTTCTTAGCAGCACACAATATAATCTAAAGACATTAGACTTATGTAACTCCTTAAACATTGAGGGCAAAGTACATTTATCTAGTTCCATGCACATGCTTACTAGTTTAAGTTAACCTCAAAAGTTTTAGTGGGTTGTTTTTCTTAAGGATTGGAGTCAAGAGAACATAGTAAAAAACAGTGTTAGAGTGGCATTTGTTTGCATAGGTCCACCAAAATATAAGGGACATGGAAAGAAAAATTATGGTCTAAATACAAGAAGACCCGATCCCTGAAGTTTCCTGGCACAGGACTGACTCTAGGCTCCAGGCAAACTAGTTTGTCCAATCCAAGTCATCGTCTGTAGTGGCAATACAGCTCTATTCCTCACATAGTCTCTGTTGTTGGTATCATACTTCTGTATTAAAGATCCTGGAGTCTGCATATCCCATATTGCAGTCAGGATGGTGCAGAGCATCCTCTCGTTTCACCTCACACTTAAGGGGCAATAGAGAGAACCATGTCCTGTAGAGCAGGTCGTTGTTGTTGTCAAGTCTTCTCAGTGTAAACGGAAGTCTCTTTTTAGGAAGTCGATGTCAGACCCTTGGTAGTGTCTTTCCTGGTAGAGGACTGCTTCCAGCTGTTGCTATAAAAGACCTTGGATGTTTCATAGATAGCTTGCCTGGTTCCGGTGTGAATGGAGGATGCCCATTCTTCTGAGGCCTGTGCCAGGTCATTATATCAATGTTCAGGGTGTAAGGTACATTGTACTGAGATTTATTAGATAAGAACTTATCTGTATGTATAATGTTTTCCCATTTTAATGTGTCTATGCAAACAAGGATCAATGCCATGAAGCATTATTGGCGCATCTGGAGGCAATAGGAACAAGACCAGCAATTTCCATGACATAGTTCAATCATAGGCATCAAACTGAGGGACAGTTCCACCAACAATCCTTACTGAACAGCTTACAAAGAAAAGACAAGATGAAAAGTGAATAGAAACATCATGGTAGAAGAATATATAGAGAGTTACAGCAGTTAAAGAAAATACACATAAAATATTCAAAAGATATATGTGTTCAATATGTGTTCAATTTATGTCCTTCTAAATAGTTCTGGGATTATTAGATCCACTGTATGTCTTTGGTCAGAGATTAGAACTGTGTGTTACTGAAGTTAAGAAGGGTAAATCTGGGGTACTGATGGTTGGGAGGAGTATATGTTCTAATGGAGGTTTGCAAAATGTAGACTGGTATGAAATTGCCAGTGACAGCCTGAGTATAGCTGAGCAGCTATCTGCCACCCCCCAGATCAAACTCCACCCCCTAAGCCAACCTCTGGAGCCGGCCTGGGAGTGGGGAAAACCCAGGGTGCCCCATCAGCTCCTCCCAGGAACCCACCTGGAGATCCGGAGGAAAGAGGGGGAGGGGGGTCGGTGAACACCTCTTTTGTTTTATTTTGTTTGTTTCTGTTTTGGAGCCACACCTGCTGATGCTCAGAAGTTACTCCTGGCTTTGCATTCAGGAATTCCTCCTGGCTGTGTTCAGGAGATTGTAGGAAATACTGGAGCTGAAGCTCAGGTTGGGTCCAGTCAAGGCAAGTGCCCTACCCACTGTACTATCTCTTTGGCCCACTGAACACTAGGCTTGTTCAACTGAGCTACTGTCCTCTTGTCATGCTGCTTATCCTGCCACTATGGGCAAATTAAAATTTTGAGAGGTGATTAAATATGATATATCTGAGCTATAAAAAGAATTAATATGATAATCATGATACACTGACTTTCTATTCTCACATCCTTATTTCTGTGCAAATAATAATCAAGAGAGCCTTCTACTTGATTGTCTGTGTTAAAGTAGATAGTGGGCATGCCATTCTGAAGAGATCGACCATTTATTCGAATGAAATGTGTGGGATCCATCCTCAATTCCTCTATCCATCCTCAATCTTAAACACCAAAGTTGTATGATCTTTCCTTAGGAACATGATTCAAGATTTTCTGTGACTTAAACAGGTCTCACCCATTTCCTCTTATACTGTTTAGTTGCTCTTTTTTTAATCCCATTTGGGGCAGATAAGTATCTCCATTTTGGAGCTGGCTGTTGAGTTTTTGTCATTAAAAACTGATCTCTCAAAGCAGGTCACATTGGAAATGCTGGTGTTGGTCATCCATGGCCAGTGCCAGAGAACAATATCATTTCTAAGGTCAACACTGCTAGTACATCTGTCATTATTTCTAAGAGGAAGTGAGACAAGAGACCTCTGTTCTGAGGGCTTGATATTCCTATTATTCTTAATTCTTCAGGAAAAGTATATGAAAGCATTGTCCTGCAGCTTCAATGTGGGCTGTGAGTCTCCACTCATCTCTTCCAGGCATAGACAAAATTTACTCACACTGCTGTTTTCCCCAGCACTGCAAATAAAGAAAAGTGATTTCTTCTCTAAGAGTTGAAATTCCTACAGAGAGAAGATGTGCCATCTAGATTTAAAGCAGAGCTTCTATTTTACTAATTGCTATAATCACAAAATAATGGCCAAATGGGCTGTGCAAGCCATTTTCCAGCATATTAGCACAACCCCTGGAAGGCTAAAGGCCTCTTCTCCAAGCTAGGGAGCAGCTTTCCAGCCAGGCTATGCCTGAAAGTAGCTAGGAAGCATTAAGAGGCTCGACAGAGACTCTCCAGCTTGCCTCTGTTCTGATATCACCTGCTGCCTCAGTCCATTACTTAGCTGAGTCGCTTTTGAGAATGGCCTGGCTGCAAAAGAAATAATGAGGCTAGTGTAAAAACAATGTCTTTCCTAGTCTCAAATCTCGAAGTTAACTATAAGAAGAAATGCTACTTTTTGACCCAGTCTTTACTTATAACCATACCCCCCCCCAAAAAAAAAATTAGTTGACCTTCAGGTTGGGTTAACCTTCACGCTGGGAAGGAGAACACAGAGGAAGCAGTGTTCAGTTTAATTTAATGTTCTGTAACAAACAAGGGGAAAAGATATTGAGATACCGATTTTGAGGGAAATGTTAATTATCTCAAACTTAATTACAGATACCATCATGAGAAGAATACATAAAAGGCTTGAAAGGCAGCCAAAGCAGTTCGCCAAGAACATTAAAAAATGATTGTTGTTTACAATTCACAAATCGTACAGACATAAAGTTGATATGGGAAAAATATAGCAAGGCTGGAAGTCAGGGCCCAAACTGTTCACTGCAAACCAGATCGGAGAAGGGACGCTATGGCCATTAGCTGGACTTTCAGAAGCAAATGAGTTTCTGTCTGTGTTTCCTCTTGTACAATAAAAATTAGTACACTGGCAAGTACATTGAAGTAAGATCTGAGAAGATAGCACAAGCCCAATGAAAATAAATAATTTATGAGCTCTCAGAATGGGAACTCTAAATAAAATAGACTCCACCAGGTAGGCACAAAAGAAAGAAAATAAGCAAGATTTTTACATCCCTGACACTTCGTTACTGAATCCAATGGAATGAAAGTCTACCTTTTCACTCAAATGTAATTTTCATCCCATGCAGCAGAGAGTGGCATGCACTTATCTCATCTGCTCTTCACAAATGCTTATTTTGTCTTTTTTGGTTCATCTGTGAGTGTCCAATTACCTTTTGAGGTAAGTTCCAGGATAATGGGATGTGGCATCTTGGAATGGTTTTTAAGGAGGACTGAGGAAATGAACACCTGACAGTTTCTATTTATCTCTAGCCAATGAGACACTCTATTCTTGATGGACACAGTCTTGGGTTCCAGGGGTGTGGGTGAGAACAGCACTCCTGGATTTGATAAGCAGAGGGATTGCATTAACAAAAGGAGAACAGTGTGGAAACCACAATTCTCAATATTTTGTGCCTTGCTCAAAATTATAAGGTTGTAGTGATTTTATGTGTGCAGTCAACAGATTTGTGTGTGTGTGTGTGTGTGTGTGTGTGTGTGTGTTTGGATAAATGACAGGAGAAAGCATGGTTGCCAAATAAGAATCAGGAAGAAAATGATGGGCATATTAATTCACGTGATTACTGAAAAGAACAATTAGACATTTATTGGTGATAACTCACTGAGTTTGGGGAAAATAAACTAAAAATAAGCTTGATAAGCATTTATTGAATGAATGAAAATCTACAGAGATTTCTCTCTGATGACAGCAGCTGAGAAGGAATTGTTTCTTGTCCAGTTTTTCTTAAGATTTTATGTCTCTTCATTTGCTTCATTTATTTACCTTTTCCCTCTGTTGTTGTGATAACTGAGACTCACACACTTGATTTTAGGTTGTGGTCTTTCTACTATAGTTATGGTACACTAGAGATCACACAATTTGCTGTGGGGTTGAGATCACACATGACAGTGCTGACTGAACTGCACTTCACATGTAGCTTGATGCTGGAGATGGAATTCAGGGCTCACATCTGCAAGCGTAATGCTCTTCACTGACCTACCTCCTCAGAGTCTTTCTTTAATGTTATTTTTTTTTTTATTTTCAGGCCACACCCAGTGACACTCAGGGGTTACATCTGGCTATGTGCTCAGAAATTGCTCCTGGCTTGGGGGACCATATGGGACACCAGGGGATTGAACTGCTATCTGTCCTGGGTCAGCCACATGCAAGGCAAACACCCTACTGCTGTGCCATACTTCCTGCCCCTTTCTTTATGTTTTATTGAGTAAAATTTAGACAACATAAAATCAACCATGTTTATTTGATTGGTTTTATTTTGTTAAGTTTGGATTTTAGTTTTTGTTTAGCCAGTTTGTCTTATTTAGTCCCTTTTCTTCCACATTGGAGTGAAACCAACTGGTAATTGTGTTTCAGTTCTTTATCTCATTGAATGCAATCACCTCAAGTTTCATCCAATCTGTGCTCTCATCTTTTTAATGAAAAAGTAGTATTTCATTTAATATATACACCACAGAGTTTTGACCAGGCTTTTGTGAGTGGAAATTGAGTTGATTCCATGTTTCAACTAGTGTAAATAATGCTGCTATGAAAATAGGAATGTAAATATTCTTTGTAATAAGTGCTTTTTTGTCTTCCACATAAAAACCTAGAAGTGATATTTTTAGATCTTCTGGTATTCCTGTGTTTATTGTTTTAAAGAAACTCCATTAAAATTAACCATTTTGAAGTGAACAAATCCATAGCATTTAAATAATTTCCTCCATGCCTATTTAATTCTGCATATTTCATCATCTTAGAATAAAGCCTCAGGGCCTGAGCAATAGCACAGTGGGTAGGGCATTTGCCTTGCATGCTACTCACCCAGGTTTGATCCCTTGTATTCCATATGGACCTTTGAAGCTTCCAGAAGTGATTTCTTTTTTTTATTTTTTTATTTTCTTTTTTTTCTTTTTTATTGTAAGAATTTATTCAAGAGACAAAATTGATTAAAATAATGAGGTAAACTAACATAACATAATATAGTGACATAATATAACATATAATATAATTGATATAATAATAATACATGCAAGTCAAAGAAAGTTTCTGATTAAAAACACATTTTTTTCCATAATGGCTTATATATCTTTCACAGTAGTATTTTAGGTACATATTAACATTGAGTCAGGGGAATACCCATCACCAACTATGTCCTCCCTCCATTCCAGTTCCCTTTCTACAACCCATATACCCCACCATCACCCCCCGAGCTGCAAGAGTAGGTGGACCCCTCTTTGTCTGGCTTACTATTAGTGATCATATATCTGTTTGGTCCTGGAACCCTCCCTTGTTTCCCCCTCTATTTAAGAGGCAGAGCTAGAAAAATCGAGGTATGTGGTTTTGTTTGAAGGCAAGAAAAGCAATAGAATGGGGTACAAAATAAGAGGAAAAAAAAAAAGAAGTCAAAAGTCAAATATGCTGAAAATGGGCTGAGTCCCTCTAGAGGCTTCCAACCTCAGTTTGAGGGAGGATGTGAAAAAGGTAATTGAAATATCACAACAATACAGAAAAAAATATCGAATTAAATACCCAGAAGTGATTTCTGAGCGCAGAGCCAGGAGTAACTCTGAGCACAACTGGGTGTGGTCAAAAAAAAGAAAGAAAAGAAAAGAAAAATAGAAGAAGAAGAAGAAGAAGAAGAAGAAGAAGAAGAAGAAGAAGAAGAAGAAGAAGAAGAAGAAGAAGAAGAAGAAAGCCTCAAACACAGATAAGTGGAAATTTTTTTATTCCCTCTTTCCCCATACTCTCACTGCCTTAATGCCATGCTCTATCTTTATTGCTCCTGATGGATATTCATATAAATATGTGGCCTTTCATATCTGGATGCTTTTATGTGAAGTGATACATTTATCCAGATTTTATCATACCTCATTCCTTTGATGGCTGAATAATGTAATGGCTTATTCTATGCACCATAGTAGTTTATCCATTCATTTTGTGGTTCCCACCTTTGGGCTGTTGTGAATAATGAAACAGATCTAGGGTTGTAGTTGTTCTTGCTTTTTACACTGTCTAAAAGATGTGACTGGAGATGGAAATTGCAGGATCAAATGGGTGAAAATTAAAAGCCACTTAAACCCACTTTTTGTACAGCATGAACAAGATCTTTCATTCAGACTGTTTGTAGCTGTTTTTCTACACAGTGTTTTAGAATTTCTATTATCATTTTATAATCAAAACAGTCATTTCTTCGAACCAGAGCCAGCAAATAGAGCAGAGTGCAGTGGATAGAGCATTTGCCTTACAAATGGATGGCCAATATTTAGCCCCTTGAGCTAGCCAGGAGTAATTCCTGAGGGCAGAGCTAGGAGTAACTCTTGAGTAATGCTGAGTATGTGTTGCCCAAAACAAAAAGAAGAAAGGAGTTATTTCCTGTCTTGGTAGAAAATTTAATTAGGCATCAGAGCTGTAGTATAGTGAACAAGACTTTTGTCTTGCAAATCGACAACCAGGGTCTCTCAGTCTTCTAGGAGTGCAAAGCCAAGGGTAAGCCCTAAGCTTGGCCTGGTGTGTCCCAAAACCAAAATAAAAAAGAACAGAAAACCAAGTTGAAGGAATGTGGGATCCATCTAGGTTTTAGTGACTGTCATGAGAATGTCTTGGAACCTGAGTGAGGGAGATAATTCAAGGTGTCTGGCATGTGAAAAGCACTGAGGTTAGTCCCAAGCATCACCAGGAATGTACACTCTCTCCTCAGTATCACTGAACATGGACCCTGTAAAAAATAAGTAAAATAGACAACTCGTTGGTAAATTTATGGATTTCCCAGTCATGCCTTGCTCTTCTGTGTTTCCTTTAAATCTAAGTCCTAATTTTGTCATTGAGCCTCTCTGCTTTCTTCCCATATCCATTTCTCATTTTTCTACCTACTTTTTCATAGAGTGTATCCAAAAAGGACAGTACTAAAGAGAATTGACTGATTACCAATTGGGTTCCTGCAGCTCACCAAGTTAGAGTTTAAATCAAATATAAGATCCTATAACATGATAGCTATTGAAACTTTATTTTAAATAAAACCATTCTTACAGGCCAGAGAAATAGTACAGGAAGTAAAGCACTTACCCTGAATAAAGTTGCATTGGCTGACCTTAATCCGCTTCCTGGCACCACATATGGTCCCTTAAATTCCCATTGGAGTCAGTCGTAAGCATAGAGCCAGGAATAATTTATGAGTACCACCAGGAATGATCCCAGAAGAAAGCCCATGATTTTTCAATGTATAGATAGTGAAACTAAGGCTAACAGATTAAATGACTTGTCAAAAATGACATAATTGAAAGAAGTTGGGAGATCTAGCCTGTGAACTCAAATAGCTTTAACCCACATTGAATCACATGGCAATATGGACTTGAAAGTGAGAGAATGTACCTTTCAGTGAGGTAAGCCCCTGAGAACAAAACAGCTCTTTGAATCAGGCTAAAATAAAAATTAAAAAAAAAAAAAAACAACTTTAAGAAATTGTTCATTTCTTCTCCCCGTTTTTTGATGGGGTTAGATTTTTTTTCTTGTTAAGTAGTATCTTGTATATCTTAGATATTAGCCTTTTATCTGATAGGTATTGGGTGAATAGTTTCTCCCATTCAATGGTTGGTCTTTGTATTCTAGTTACTATTTCCTTTGAGATGCAGAAGCTTCTCAGCTTAATACAGTCCACTTGTTTCTCTCCATTTCCACTTCTTTGGACAGTTCTGTTTCCTCCTTAAAGATGCCCTTAGTCTCAATGTCAGGAGTGTTTGATCCAATTCTTTGAAGAATGTCATGGGTATCCTTAGACAATTCCTTAAAGAAGAAATACAAATGGCCAAAGGCACAAGAAAATATGCTTCACATCACTAATCATCAGGGAGAAGCAAATCAAAACAACAATGAGGTACCATCTCATGTCACAGAGACTGGACACATCACAAAGAATAAGAACAATCAGTGCTGATGGGGATGTGGAGAGAAAGGAACTCTCATTCATTGCTGGTGGGAATGCAGTCTAGCCTAGCTCTATGGAAAACAAAATGGAGATTCTTCAAAAAACTGGAAATTGGGGCCCGGAGAGATAGCACAGAGGCGTTTGCAAATGGCCGATCCAGGACCAAAGGTGGTTGGTTCGAATCCCGGTGTCCCATATGGTCCCCCGTGCCTGCCAGGAGCTATTTCTGAGCAGACAGCCAGGAGTAACCCCTGAGCAATGCCGGGTGTGACCCAAAAACCAAAAAACTGGAAATTGGGACCGGTGAGGTGGCGCTAGAGGTAAGGTGTCTGCCTTGCAAGCACTAGCCAAGGAAAGACCACAGTTCGATCCCCCAGCATCCCATGTGGTCCCCCAAGCCAGGGGCAATTTCTGAGCGCTTAGCCAGGAGTAACCCCTAAGCATCAAACAGGCGTGGCCCAAAAAAACCAAGCCAAACCAAACCAAAACAAAACAAACAAAACACCCTGGAAATTGAGCTCCCATTTGATCCAGCCATATCACTATTAGGTTGGTACCCTAGAAGCACAAAAACACAATACAAAAAATCCCTTCTGCATACCTATAGTCATTGCAGCGCTATATACAATAGCTAGAATCTGGAAGCAGCCCAGATGCCCTACAACAAATGAGTGACTAAAGAAACTCTGGTACATATACACAATGGGATACTATGCAGCTGTCAGGAGAGATGAAGTCATGAAATTTTTCTATACATGGATGTACATGGAAACTATTCTGATGAGTGAATAAGTCAGAAGGAGAGAGAAAAACGCAGAATAGTCTCACTCATCTATGGAATTTAAGAAAACTAAAACACATTATTTAATAATACACAAAGACAATAGATCTGAGGGCTTGAAGGTTCTGCCCATGGTATGCATCTTACCACAAGAGTTGTTGAGTCCAGTTAGAGAAAAAACACTGACAACTATCATGACAATGGTAGTGAGAGAGAGAAATAGAGTGCCTGTCTCGAATACAGGCAGGGTATGGGGGAGAAGGGTGAGGGGACATTGGTGGTAGGAATATTGCACTGGTGAAAGGGGGTGTCCTTTTATATAACTGAAACCCAACAATCATGTTTGTAATTGTGGTGCTTAAATAAAGATATTAATTTTAAAAAACTCATATGAATCCCTTCTGAATTTCCTAAAACTAGTGATAATGATCAATAATCACACAGGGCTCAAAAACTTCCTGTGGGATCAGCAATGTATAAACACAAATGTTTCAGAAGTATTTCTTTTTATTTATAGCTTAAGTAGCATGATATAATAGGGTTAACATTTAGGTTGTGATGTGATAATTTACCATATCTCTACCACCACTAAGAAGTTATATTCTGGGGCTAGAGAGATAGTACAGTGGTAGGGCATTTGCCTTGCACACAGCTGATCCAGGACAGATGGTGGTTCAAATCCTGGCATCTCATATAATCCCCATGCCTGCCAGGAGTGATTTCTGAGCACAGTAACCCCTGAGTGCCGCTGTAAGTGACCCAAAAACCAAAAAGCAAACAAAAAAAGTGATATTCTTATATCACTTCTACTCTGCATCTCCGTCTATAAAATAATCCTTATCTTCAATAAAAATGTTTCCTGTCAGGGAAGCCCAGACTGACATGTAGGAAGCTATTTTTTTAAAAAATTACATGTTATGCTTTGTGTATATTTTGAGAAAAACAGAAGATTAGAAAAATTAGAGCTTTATAAAGATAAAAAGTAGGGAAGATTTAATGAGAAAGGTAGGACTGGGATTTAAAGGACAAGCAGAAGACGTTGACATTGGAGACTGAGCAGAACTTCTGGAACCATAATGACAATGGAGACTGAGCAGAACTTTGGAACCATAATGAACTCTATCCTAGGCTTTAGCCTGTGCAAATACCAAGATATTTAGCTACAGGGGCCTGATTTTATCATCCACAGCTGAGTGGAAAGTTTTCTGGCACCACAGAAAAAGACCTTGGGGTGTGGTGATGAGCATGTATGGAGCCAGTAGTTGTTTCCATGACAGTATGCTTCAAGGTTAAAGAAACCCTGAATCTCTTAGGCCAAGGGAATTCTCTTTCTTACTTCTCCAATAATTACTGTGCCTATGCAAAAGGGGGGGCACAAAACCTTGCCACACCAGCACTACTTTTTTCTCCTCTCCTTTTTCTTTTTTACTTCTCTTCTTTTTATCTTTGTTTTTTTTTTCCTTTCTTTTCTTTCTTCATTATTCTTGCAGTTATTATTTGGTGATTTCTTTTTGCTGCTGGGTGCTTTTTATTTATTTTTTTGATAGTTGTTATCATTTTTTGCTTTGTCTTCTTCTAGAAGAACACACAACTTGAATCATCTTGTTCTGCCTCATGAATTGAGGGGGAAAATAAAATGAATGGTTCCAGGGCCAAACAGCCATATGAACATTGGGTGGTATTAAAAAAATGATGCAACTTAAACATCAAACCTAAAGTCAACAACAGAATCGATACCCTATCTACAATAAGCTATAAACAGAGGGGAACAGTTTCACTAGCACTTTGGGGGGACAAAGGGATGATATAGGACACATGCTGGGAAAAGGGGTGAAGGGAGGACAACCCTGGTGGTAGGAATGGCCCTGATTCATTGTCACTATGTACCTTAAATACTACTGTGAAAGATTTGTTATTCACCCATTAGTCACAAAAAAAATTATTATTAAAAAATTTAAAGGAAAAGCAGAATAGACAGGCAGGGCTGGAGATAGAGGACATTCTATAAAACCATCCAAGGCATGAGTCTATGCAGAATAAATGAGTGTTCTGAGTGAATAGAGGCTTGAAGACCATTGGGGAATATATGAAACATAAGTCTGTCTGAGGATTATTACTTTAATGGTCTGGGAACCAATAAAGCAAAGTAGAATTTACATATATATAACGTGTATGTACATATATATATAATTTTATATATAAAATGAACAAACAGTTCTTTAAGTAGAAGGTAATATATAAGAATATCATTAATACTTTGTCAATGATACGTGAAACATCTTAATAAGGAGAAATATGGCACTCAGAACCCATTCAGGAAGATGTTACTAAGCCATGTACAAGGATATGAGGCTATTTAGGAAAAAGGAGAACACAATGGCCATAGTTTGGAGGAAAAAATACATCAATGTGCTTAAAGCAGACTTTGAGGAAATAAGCCACAAATTAGGTGACAAATTCAGTAAAGAAAGGCATGGCTTCAAATGTCTCCCAGAATGACTATCATCAAACAAGAAACTAGTACCAGAAAGCCTATGGAGAGAAGAGAATTTGAACAATGTTGGTAGGTATATAAATTAGTGATTCTACTATAGGAAACAGTACAGAGACTTCTCAAAAATAAATAAATTTTATATAACCTCATTATTACACTTCTAGGTATGGACCAATATCTGGGAACAACATGATTGGTTATGGATTAAACTATAGAAAAATAAAGTATGGTGGGCATAAGCATGGGATACAGTTTGAAGAAAAAGAAGATAATAGACTGCCCTTTGTAACAATGTAAATGGACCTAAATTATTTAGTTGAATGGCATAAATCAAGTAAAAAAAAAACAAATATCTCATGACTTGATTCATTGGTAGTATAGAAACAAACTAAAAAAATAATGAATCACTGAAATAAAAGTAAATTTTTAGACAATACTATCAAATTAGTGGTTATCAGAAGGAAGGGGGAAAGGAGAATGAATAACTTGGGTAAGAAGATTCAGCTGCACAGTCTAGGATAGAATTAAACTTAATGCAGCATGAATGTAGTGATTAACTCAATGTAGCATGAACAGATGTTGACACTCAAGTTCTTGTATGTGGCATAGTTTCTATTGCTTCTTGAGAATTTTAGGAAATTCTCCAACCTGAAAGTTTTATAGGAATATTCCTTGTTATAAATATTTTTACTTATCGAGGTGAACACATGAAATCAATCTCTTTAATCTCTACATTTGTATTACACATAATTGGAAAATTTGTATATTATTAGTAGTGTAATTAATACTCACATTTATCAGTCTTTTTGAAAGTCTTTTTAGATATATGACTGTATAGGTAGTGTCCAAGTCTTATCTCTTCTCCCTCTTTTTGTCTTTAACATTTTTATTTTTTTACTATGTAAAATACACATGAGCTTACAGCTCTTCTAGTGAAATTGTGTAAAACATTATTAATTGTGCTTTCATTTCCTTTTGAATCTCTAAGAGCTTTCTTTTGTAACATCCTCAGTACCTTTTCTGTTTCTCAATGAATTTTTTCTCTTAAAGTGAATAGCACATTAATAATAGCTTTTATGGAATAATTTTTGCTTTTCCCTCTAGACTAATCTATTTCCATTCCTTGTTTTATTTTTTGTGGTTTTCTCATAGTTTTGTGATCCTTGATGATCCATTCATATCAAAGATAAAAGTGCTAAGATTTATATCATAGTTCTTTATATATAAATCACACATATGTTTAACAAAGAGATCTGGACATTATTTTGACAATTGCTTTGACAAAATCAAAACATTAGTCAAATTACTTCCTAGACACAACTCCATCTTTATTCATCAATTTTATCTAAACTTTCCTGCCTTTAGCTCATAAATCTGGATAAAGTGTTCTAGAGAGAATCTATGGCCCAACCAAAGTGGCTATGAGAATGTGTTCTTTATTGAGAAGGGTTCGTGTTGGGCCTGGCTGTACTCAGTGGTTATTCCTGTCTCTATGCTTAGGGATCAAATGTGTACCAGGGATTTAAACTAGGATTGCAATGCTCCCAGTATACTCCTGGCAGCATTCATATGTGATACCTTGAATCAAACCTGGGTTGGCTGATTGTAAGGCAAGTGACATACCTGCTGTACTATCTCTCTCACCTAAAAATTAAGTTTAAAATATCTTTGAGTTCCTATTTTTATAGTAACATTATTTATAATAGCTCTGGAGATAACATTAAATCCTTACTCATAACAGTCAAAGCAACATTATTGCACCTTTATGTCCATGGCAACATTTTCCACAATCAAACATGAAATCAATTTAAATACATAGAGAAAAATGATCAAATAAAAAAGTTATAGCATATATATTTAATGTAATGTTAATCTTTTTTTAAAAATCAAGGTTTGTAGCAGTCACAGCAGCATGGAACATAAGAGCTTTACATCCTGTACTAGCTCTCTAGCTTGAGAATACATTATTCTGAATTATATTTTTCCCTCAGCCAGAATCTCTATGCACCTCTCCAAAGAGTAATTCTTGTAAAGAGATGAAGGGAATGTACTTTTACTTGGCTTTACAGGCTGCAGGAGAGATTCTGGGGACCCTAGTGTACCTGATACAACTAGTTTTCAGTTTGGGCCTCAAGTATCTCTTTAGGTACATGTTGCCCCCAATTTCTGACCCTCCCTGGAATTCTGAGGCAGCAACACACACACACACACACACACACACACACACACACACACACACACATCTTGTTGGTGCCACACTGACAGCCTTGAGTTTTGGGTTTCTACTCATGCCTAATTTCATCATGAATGATCCTCAGCCATTCATGTTCATCTATCTTCAGATGTCTGTGAATTGTGTCAAGTGCTATGAATGTTCTCATTCTGTCTTTGGTTTGTTTTGTTCTGTTCTGTTTTGTTTTCAGACACAATGGCAGTGCTTAGGGTTTACTCCTAGTTCTGCACTCAGGAATCATTCTTGGCAGGCTTAGAGGTGGGGCATATGGGCTAGTAGGGATTGAGCCCATGTTGACTGAATGCCAGGCAAGTACCTCACCCCATCACCCCAACCCCTCTTATTCTATCTGAACCCCATGTGTTCACTACATTGTCATTGTTTCCTTTATTAAAAATATTTGAATGAGGAGTAAATATAAGCAAATATGTGATCTAACATGATTACTAAAAATATCTCCCTTGCCTAGATGTCTGTCACCAATTTTCTACACCAGAAATCCCCCATATCATGTTCCCTGTCACAGATGCATTTTAAGGGACATGAAGTATTATTTCAGAAGGACTCCATATAATGGGTGTGGATAGGGACCATAGTTAATAAATTATGGTTTTGGTGGGTATGAAATAGCATCCCTTGATTCTTACCTGTTAATTATGCTTATTATATATACCCCACTACACATTAATATCCCTTGAAGATACATACTATGCTTCCTTGTATGATGTTTGCTGCAGTAAATAATAATACCTATTTGTGAATCTCTCTGTCCTCATTATAACATAACCTTTATAAGCAAAGGCTATTTATGTTTAATCTCCATATCCCTAACATTAACCAGAAAAAATAGAATATTGTTGCAATAAATAAATGATAGCTAATTAATAAATGGGTACAAAACATTTTTAATATTCTATAGTATATCTTTTATTTACCTAGGAAAATCCCCAAAGGAGACAATAGACTATTTTTTTATTTTTTTTTTGGTTTTTGGGCCACACCCTGTGACGCTCAGGGGTTACTCCTGGCTATGCGCTCAGAAGTTGCTCCTGGCTTCTTGGGGGACCATATGGGACGCCGGGGGATCGAACCGCGGTCCATCCTAGGCTAGCGCAGGCAAGGCAGGCACCTTACCTCCAGCGCCACCGCCCGGCCCCGACAATAGACTATTTTAATTTAGTATGATCTGATAGTCTGTGTTGGAGTCTCGGAATACTTTTACTATTAATTGATAAGAACAAATTTTTAGAAATCCCCACATTTATGAAGTCCATCAAACTACACCAAGTTGCCGTGCTCTGCACTCAGATACATATTGTCTTTCATCTAAAGTCTTTCTGTGTCCTTAAATGAAAAATAAATTAATTCTGAATATTCTGGTCATAAAATAGGATAGCAATAGGGTTATGAGGAATGTAGTAAGTTTTCCTTTTCTTTACTACACCCATGAACCTGTCTTGTAGCCAAGGGATTCAAGGGATAGCTATGTGGTCTACCCAACTAGACCCTTATCCTGAATCAGAAGCTGGTTGTGATCCCTACTCTAAAGGAGAGGAGGCATATCTCTAGTATCACAAATTAGACCTCAGAATGCATTTCCATATAAAAATTATCCTATGAAGGATGACCATATATAATAAAATTGTATTGTTTGTAAGCTATTTTCATTTCATATGGGTTAGATAATTTTTAGGGCTTACCCTTGGATACTCATTATCATTTTTAAAAAAAATTTTATTGGAATGCATCTGATGTTCCAAATTTATATATAAACTTTTGTAATTCTGCTTGTTCATATACTGGAAACTGACTATTATATTTGTAGTCTATCGGGGTTGGCTGTAAGAGCAAAGAGAAAATCACATTTTCAACTGGATAATACCACCACTGAGAACAAGTCTAAAGTCTTCAATAATGGAATATCACATCAGAATAAAAATGAATATATTTTATATTACTTGTGGTTTGAGCTGATCTTGCATCTACAAGAAAAGAATGTCTTTCAAAATTGCATTGCATGGCCAACTGAAATGTGCACAATTTTTTTTCCTCAGCCCATAGATGATATAATTGAGTCCTGGCTCCAGGAAAAAAATAAATGGGCATTTTATATAAAGTACCCCATTTTAAGTGTCTGAATAATTAATATATGTTAAATCTAAAAATCTTTTGAATTGAGATTGGCTGGTAGTGAAAGGATATCAAATAAAAGTTAAGGTACTCTTTTTATTATTTATTTAAATCATACTAATACTACACAATAATATAATACACAATACTTATACACTTGTACTTATAGTAAGTTTAATGTTTCAAAACTAAAAAAGTAGAATTTGGGCTATTTTGAGTTCTATGTGAAGGAGCCACTGCTCTTCACACAGTTAAGGGTAAACTGATTCCTTAAAGAACAATAACACTGCAAGAAAAAAGAAAGAGAAAGAAAGAAAGAAAGAAAGAAAGAAAGAAAGAAAGAAAGAAAGAAAGAAAGAAAGAAAGAAAGAAAGAAAGAAAGGAAGGAAGGAAGGAAGGAAGGAAGGAAGGAAGGAAGGAAGGAAGGAAGGAAGGAAGGAAGGAAGGAAAGAAAGAAAGAAAGAAAGAAAGAAAGAAAGAAAGAAAGAAAGAAAGAAAGAAAGAAAGAAAGAAAGAAAGAAAGAAAGAAAGAAAGAAAGAAAGAAAGAAAGAAAGAAGAAAGAAAGAAAGAAAGAAAGAAAGAAGAAAGAAAGAAAGAAAGAAAGAAAGAAAGAAAGAAGAAAGAAAGAAAGAAAGAAAAGAAAGAAAGAAGAAAGAAAGAAAGAAAGAAAGAAAGAAAGAAAGAAAGAAAGAAAGAAAGAAAGAAAGAAAGAAAGAAAGAAAGAAAGAAAGAAAAGAAAGAAGGAAGGAAGGAAGGAAGGAAGGAAGGAAGGAAGGAAGGAAGGAAGGAAGGAAGGAAGGAAGGAAGGAAGGAAGGAAGGAAGGAAAGAAGGAAGGAAGGAAGGAAGGAAGGAAGGAAGGAAGGAAGAGAGAAAGGAAAGAAGGAAGGAAGGAAGGAAGGAAGGAAGGAAGGAAGGAAGGAAGGAAGGAAGGAAGGAAGGAAGGAAGGAAGGAAGGAAGGAAAAATTGTATGAAAATCCTGTGACTGGAGAAAAAAAATAAAATGGAGAAAGTATTTTATAGGGAGGAGGGAGATTTGGGACATAGGTGGTGGAAATATTGCACTGGTGAAGGGGGGTGTTCTTTACATGACTGAAACCCAACTACAATCATATTTGTAATCAAGGTTTTTAAATAAAGATTAATAAAAAAGAGAGAGAGAATAAACTCTAGGAGCCAAAGAGAATAGTGCTAACGCCCTGTGTTTTATCTTGCCAATTCTAGTTCAAATCTTTAGTGCTACATATGCTCCCCTGAATATCTCCAGGGATCAATCCTAAGCACAGAGCTAGGAGAAGCCACTGAACATTGCCAGCTTGACCTAAACCCCTCACCCCAAACAGGACATTGATGGCAGGGAAGTTACACTGGTGAGGGGTGGGTGTACATTCTATGTCTGAAATCCAATTACAAACATTTCTGTAACCCACGGTACTTAAATAAGTTATTAAATTAAAAAAAGATGGATTTTTCTTTAAGTTGAGACCGTGTTACCAAGACTACATATCCAATAATTTATTGATTGAGAAACCTGAATACTATTTACTTCATGGTTCATAGGCCTAAATATAGATAGATTTTAACGTTTATTTATTTTAAAAAATCTTTTAAAAATCCATTTAAGGTCATTGTGAACATATTAATGAGGATATGGGTGGACAAGTTCACTAAAAAACTACTCATTAAGTTATCATTTTAGGCACATAATATTGATCGAATACTATATTTATACCGACAACGTGACAGGGCAAACTTTATATTAAATATAGAACTACAGGGAACAGAAAGGTTGGACAGGGTTAAGCCATGATGCTTTGCATGTAGTCTGCCCCAGTTTGATCCCTAGGACCTCATGTAGGTCCCCTGAGCATAGTCAAATGTGGCCCCTTCAAAAACAGCACAAGAGCAAAAAAACTTAGGTAAAGTAAACAAAAAAAGATCAATATTAAGTCAGGACATCGCTTAATGCTTTATTATTGTGGAGTTCCTCAAAAATTAAGTGACCTTTCCAAATTAAATATCTCTATAATTACATTTGTTTTTAGTAGAGATCTTGTTTCCTAAGTAGTCATTGTGTTTGTTCTTTATTTTAAATACAAAGTAAAATCTGCATTTTTAATTATAGGGCATTTAATATATCTTCTTAGTTGTTCTTGTTTTTAGGCCACACTTAGTTGAGCTAAGGGCTTACTCATTGCTCTGAGCTTAAGAATCTTTCTTGGTGGATCTGAAGACCATGTGAGGTGCAAGGGATTGAATCTGGGTAAAACATGTGCAATGCAAATGCCCTACCCACTGTACAATTGCTCCTGCCTCTGGTATTGTACTTTGGTATTTCATCTCTTTTCAAATAAAATGAAATGAATGCTTAAAAGTTTGTAGCTGGGTTGAATAGTTAGTAGGCAGCCAACCTAAATTCAATCTCTAGCACCACACAGGGCCTGTGAGCACCTACAGGGGTAGTTCCTGAGTACAGAGCCAGGAATGAACACTGCCAGGTATGACTCAAACACCAAACAATACAGAACAAAAATAGAAAAGCTTTTAGTGTTCCAAGTTTTCAAGTTAGCTCGATTTGATTAACTTACTTAATACATGAAGAAGAAAAGATGGTTAAGCTACTAACCTAATGCATCTATAAGGTAAATGGGAGATTAAAAGATTTAAAATGACTTTGATTTTTAGCTCGCTGACAATAAAAACTCACAGTGGTTTGTACAGTGTGATGATGATCAAAATGGCGTTTCTTCTTGGATATCTAAGAGCCTACTGTTGGGCTTCTATGGTGTTAGTGAAGAAAAAAATGAATGAATCATTTTTATCAGTATCAATCTCATCAGAAACTAATATTTTTAAGTTTTCAAGTCTGAAAAGATGGGCTGGAAGTTTCACCACCTTCCAAAAGGAGACAAGAACTGAGTCTGTTCCTCACTGTGACCTACCCACAACCTTGCCCAAGAACTTCACTTCCTAGATTCTGCTTATTTTCAAACTGAGAACTCTAATCAGTGGTGCCTCCAAGGTAAGAGTCCAGTAATGAGTGAGGCAATTCCTGTGTAAGCATTTTATAAATGGAAGAACATTTTTTTCCAACTCACCACTATTACTCTTTTGACTCACTTCCTGTTGAGATCTAGCAGGGAGATCTAGCACCCATAAATACCTAATGGTATTGTCTTAGGACCAGCAGCAGTGAGGCACAGGTCCTGTAGGGAAAGACAGACCTGGGGATCATGTAGTAGTCACCCTTCATCTCCATCTCCCCCTTTCTTGGCTCTGCCTGCTCAGGTACACGCACAATGGTTCTTAGTGGTACATTGATGTCACCACCAAGTCCAATTTTCTGTGCTGCCACACTCATGCCACCCTATCCCACGGGCCTTAAACCAAGCAAGTGAAAGATACAGAGCAAAGAAGCCCTCGGAGTTGCGTGTAGCTCTGAGAGGCACAGTTCATCCAGTCCCACCTGCTTGGCGGTGCTCAACCTTCACACTGATGAGTTCTGAAGGAGATAGTTGCTCTGAAGTGTGTCAGTTAAATGTAGTAATTATTTTCTGTGGAAAGAAAAAGGCAGCAAGGAGTGCAGGCTCACTTGCCAACATTACAGCTTTTGCTCCCTCATCACAACAGGAAATTGGGGCTGATTTCCTATTCTCGGGCAATCAGTGATGGAGGAGAGAGCACCATTAGTGGGTGTCCTGGTTGACCTTAGGCTGCATTATTCTTCCTTTAGCCTTCTGCCTTCTTGCAATAGAACAGGAAAGGAGGAGAAGGACATTCTGTTTGAAAAGAAAAGAAGGAAAGAAAAGGGAGGAGACAGGTGCACACTAGATCTGTGAAGCCAAGGTATAGAATTGTTGGTGACACCAATCTTACTCTGACAACTCTTTATATTGTTCCTCCATCCTTAGAAACAACATACAGGAAATAAGTTGTTGGGAGCTATTCAAGTCAAGGATATGTCAATAAATATTTGTGGGGATCTAAATATTACATACTGCTTGAACTCAGTTTATTTTTTTAATAGTAGCAAAACCTTAAATAAAAGATGCTGTCTAATGAACTTTATCAGTAGCTTTGCCCTGTGGGAATAAAAGGTTGCCAGCCAGGGATGACCTGCAGATTCCAAACAGTGATTTCTGATTCTTTCTGAATCAGAGATATTCTATCCAAAGCAAAAGATAAAACAGAAATACAGGAGTTCAGCTCCATGTCATCCCAAATAAATTTCTCACAGGCTGTGCAAATGAGAGACCAGTAAGTACAATTGGAGCTTGGCTAAAAGTACATTATTTTTCAACAATTGGGATTGAAAATAAAGTTACTGACAAATAGAACCCATTTGGGGAGATTGGATATTCTCTTGTTATAACTTTTGGAGCATTTCTGATCACTTGGGAAAACTTTAGAGGTGTTTTTTTTTTCAGTGGTGTTGTGTAAGATGAATTTCTTTTAACAGTCTCTCTTGTCTTTATTACAGTGAGTTCAGCATGAGAAGGCAAGGAGAAATTGTAATTGCTAATGGTACTTGGTGCTAATAGACAGTGGATGAGCTTAGGTGAACATGAAATTATCTAGGTAAAAGTGTGGGACTGGCCACAATTAATCTCAAGTAAAGTCCAAATAAAGACCAAATCTTGAAGTATAAATAATGTCATTTGGTAGTCAGTACCAAAAGAGGCAAGCTGGGAGTTAATTCTTGTATTAGTCTTCTAGCTGCACTGTAGAAAATTCTTATTTAGTTATGTTCTTGATGTCAAATGGCTAATAATAGATCTACTTCATGATGTAACTATTATTTCCATAAAGTTTCATAATGAAAATCCATAGTCTTTAAGATTGTATTTATGTATTAATTCAAAGGAAAATCTGTTGGATATTTGTAGTTAATCTATGAATATCAATATATTTTTGTCTATGTTCCTAATTGAAAGCAGAATCATAAAAGTAATTAAGCTGGGACTGGGATGGTGGCGCTAGAGGTAAGGTGTCTTGCAAGTGCTAGCGTAGGACAGACCACTGTTCGATCCCCCGGAATCTCAGATGGTCCCCCCAAGCCAGGGGCAATTTCTGAGCGCATAGTCAGGAGTAACCCCTGAGCGTCAAACGGGTGTGGCCCAAAAACTAAAAATAAAATAAAATAAAATAAAATAAAATAAAATAAAATAAATAATAAAGCTACTACTCAATAAATAGAAGTATCATCTATGGGATATTAAAAAATAGTTTGAGAATAATACCCAAAAACAATATAAATGATGGAGGAGAAGTACAGTCAGAGCAAAGAAGAGACCACTATGACAATAAAATTTGGAAATTATCATTCTGGACAAGAACTGGGAATTGAAAGGGAACAAATTGTTATTATGCATGTTTCCCTTTCAGTAATAGTATTGTAAAGCATGATACCTAAAATAGAGTGAGAGAGAGAGAAAGAAAGAAGAAATATGTTTGCAATAGGGACAGGCTGGGGATGGGGTGGGGATGGAAGGCTACTGGGCAAATTGGTAGCAGGAAATGGACACTGGTGAAGGAATAGGTGTTGGAACATTGTATGATAAAAACTCAACTATCAACAACTTTTTAACTCTTTACCTCACAGTGATTTATTATTTTAATAATTTCTTTATTTAATCACAGTGTTTACAAAAATGTTTGTTGTTGGGTTTCAATTCATCAAATATACACGACCCTTCACCAGTGTAACTTTCCAACCACCAATGTTCCCTATTTTTCTCCTTCCCCATCCCCTGCATGTCATTGAGACAGACATTCTACTTCTCTCTCTCTCACTATCATTGTTTTGGTAGTTGTCAGTAAAGTTATTTCTCTAACTGCTCTCACTGCTCTTTGTGGTAAGCTTCATATCATGGGCTAGTATTTCCGGCCTGCATCTCTATTGTCATAATATACAGTATTATTACCACACTGTCTTTAATTTATCTTAAATACCACAGATAAGTGAGACTATTCTGTGTCCATCTCCCTCCCTCTGACTCATTTCAGTCATCATACTAGTCTCCATGTCCATCCAATTATAGCAAATTTCATGACTTTATTTTTCCTAACAGCTGCATAGGATTCCATTCTGCACCACAGTTTCTTTAGCCACTCATCTGTTGTTGGGCACCTGGGTTGTTTCCAGATTCTGGCTATTATAAATAGTGCTGTAATGAACAAAAGATTGCAGAGGAAATTTTTGTATTGTTTTTGTATATCTTCTAGGGTATATCCCAGCATATATATCTAGGGTATATCTAGGGTATATACCAGCAGTGAATGAGAGTCCCTTTTTCCCCACATCCACACTAGCACTGGTTGTTCTTGTTCTTTGTGATGTGTGCCAGTCTCTGTGGCATGAGATGGTACCTGTGTTCTTTTGATTTGCAAATCCCTGATGATTAGTGATATGGAGCATTTTTTCATGTACCTTTTGGCCATCTGTACTTCTTCTTTGAGGAAATGGCTGTTCATTTCTTCTCCCCATTTTTTGATTTTTTTTCTTTTTTTTATTATTTAATTTTGTTTGGTTTTTTTTTTGTTTGTTTGTTTTTGGGAGTCATATTCAGCAGTGCTCAGAAATCGCTCCTGGCAGGCTCAGGGGAGCAAATGGGATGCCGGGACTCAAACCACCGTCCTTCTACATGCAAGGCAAACACCTTACCTTCATGCTATCTCTCTGGCCCCAGGGGTTTTTTTTCTTAAGTTCTATCAGTATTTGTATATCTTAGATATTAGCCCCTTACCTGATGAGTATTGGGTGAGTACCTTCCATGAGTGGCCTTTGTATCCTAGTCACTGTTTTCTTTAAAGTACAGAAGCTTCTCAGTTTAATATTGTCCCATTTGTTTATCTCTGCTTCCAATTGCTTAGACAGTGGTGTTTCCTCCTTGAAGACCCGTTAGTCTCAATGTTATGGAGTGTTTTGCCTATGTTTTCTTCTGTAAACATCATAGTTTTAGGTCTGATATCAAGGTCTTTAATACATTTTGATTTGACCTGTGTGCATAGTGTTAGGTAGAGATCTGAGCTCACTTTTTTTGCATTTGGAAAAATAAATGCCTGCAAATGGCTAAAGCAACTCTTGGAAAAAAGAAGATCATCACTTTTCCTAACTATAAATTGTATTATAAAGCAATAGTCATTAAAACAGCATGATATTGGAGTAAAGAACTGATCAATGTAATAGACTTGAGTATTCAGAGAATGAACCCAGACATGCAATCAATTAATCTTTGATAAAGGTGCAAGAAATGCAAAATGGAGTACAAAAAGCCACTTCAACAAGTGTTGTTGGGATAACAGGTCTCACAGAGATTTAATAAAAAAAAATTTTTTAAAGAAAGAAATAGAGTCATTGTTCCCAAGGATTAACATCTCTGTATGCTCCTAACCTATCATTGTCCTTTCACTTCAAGTAATTGCAATCGTTCTGGTGTTGGGTTGTTGTTGTTGTTGTTTTTAATTATATTTACTTGCTTGCATGAAGCCTACTCAGATTTGATCCCTAGCATCATATATTGTCCCAAGCCTGCCAGCAATGATCTCTGAATGCATATATATATATATATATATAAAGCCATAAGTAAGTCCTGAGCACCACTGAGTGTGACCCACTTATCAAAAAAACTATTCAAATCCTCTTTGTCTTGATCCTTTGTGTATAAGTTGTATTTTTCTCTTTACTAGCCTATAAGAGCTTTTGGTTTTAAATGGTCTTAAATTTTATAAACAGCCCAATGTGCTTTTCCCAGAGAGTGACAGTTTCCTCCACTCTGATGTGTCCTCAGCAAATTTTTTATTCTGGAAAATCAGGTTTGTCAGTTGTAAAGCATCTTTCTTACTTAGAACATCTCATGAATAGTTTCCTTTGGGGCAAGTTCTCTGTTCTCTTTATTTGGTTATTTGTTTGTTTGGTTGGTTGGTTTTGGCTTTGATTTATTTTATTTTGGAGCCACATCCAGCAGTACTAAGTGCTTACTCTGGTTCTATGCTCAAGGATCTCCCCTGGTAGTGCCAAGGGACCATATGAGATATTGGGCATTGAATCCAAGTCAGCTGCATGCAAAGCAAGTGCCATACCCTCTGTGCTATTGCTCCAGCTTCTTCTCTAGTACCTTTAGATGGAAAGAGTAATGTCTAGGTGATAGACTTCTTAATCTAATCCCTGAATTTATTTGTTCTTTCCTATTTTTTCATCTATTTATACTTGTTTCTATTTTCTGGAAAATTTCTTCAATTTTATCTGCTTATTCTTCAATTGAGTTTTTCACTTCTGCCATCAAAGTTTTATGTTTCTCTAGAAATGCTCCTATTTATGGAGCATTTCTTTTATGTAGCATCCAGTTAATGGATAAAGCTTTTGCTTACCTGGGAATTTACAAGTTTTCTTTTTCTGAAAGATTCTCTGTATGCTCCACCATTTTTTATGTTTTCTTTCTGTATGTTGAGCTCTGTCTTTTACTTTTAATGCTTCCTCAAAACCTGTGGAGATCCTTTTCTGTTTGCTCTTTTTGAGTAGTATACAAAATAGAATGTTGGGTTCCTGGTTATATGTGTTAAAAATATCTTTCTCAAATTTATGACTTATCACTTCTCTCATGCCATGCAGAGTTTTTCTTTTTTATATTCTTTATATACTTTCTATACTTTAGTATATTGTATGTGACCTATTTTTTCCTTTTTAATAATTCTTCTTAGTCTTAGATTTCAAAGAGATTAGATTTTTCAAAGTATTTTACTTCATCATCTTTTAAGTCTCATACTCAGATTTGTTTCTTTTACATTTAAATCTTAAAATTAAGTATTTTATATGGAACAAGAGAGACATCTTCTATCTTTTCCCCTGTGGATAATGAACAGCCATAACACCACTTATTGAAAATTCCATTCATTTTTCCCTCACTAGTAACAATGGCAAAAAGAGTCAGAACTTATATTTGTGCTTGTGTCCTTTTCCTAAACCCCTATCCTGTTCCATGGTTCAAATGTCTATTTATTTATCTTTATAATCGACTTACATGACAATACTTTATAAAGCAGATTTACTCACCCTATCCCTTATCTAAAAGTAGAAATCAGAAAAAAAAAAGTGAAAATACCCAGAATCTAGGTTACTTGGCTTTCTTCTTTAATTCATTCATCAAAATGTCTTAAGTACCAGCTCAGAGATATGACTGAAGTGGTAGACCACAAGTTTAGCATGTGCAGAAGCTAAAGGAATGGACAGATAACAACTCTCCATAGGGTTAAGAGACATTAAAAAGGAAAAAAGAACAATTTTTGATGACATTGATTGTCAGATGGAGAGGGACAGGCAGAATAAATGACAGCAAAGTTTCTAGTCTGGGTAAGTGGGAAACAACACTTACTGACCTTTGAAATCACAAGATGCTATGCTGAAGGAAAGTGACAGGGTTTGGGACAGAGGAGAGGGACAATCTATGGCTTTAAATGTGATGATGTCAAGTGTAAGAACCTCTGGGACATCTGGGTGGATAAAGAAGCTGTTGAAAACTCACATTTAAAGCTTAAGAGTTATCTGTCATCAAAATCCAGTGTCCATTCCTTTCATAGGTCATTCTGAATAAACTGGGTTCTCAAATATCAAAAATAATTTTCTGTGCAGTCCATGATGTTAAAGACAGAATTCTAAACTCATCCTATTTATGTCTGACGGTCATAAAAGCACAAAAGATAAATATTATTCTGCTTTTCACTAGGTGATAATGGAATTTGGGGAGGGAGGTAACTCAGTAGATCTCTAGAGACATAGTTATATATATTTTTTTATTTGTAGAGTAGGCACCTTTATTTTTTATTATTTTTAATATGTTTTTTATTTTGATCATAGTGGCTTACATATTGTTGGCAATAATATTTTAGGTACATATTTACATAAAATCAGGGGGATTCCTATCACCGATTTGTCCTCCCTACACCTCCGTTTTCGTCCTACCTCCCATATCCTCCTCCCTCACCCCTGGGGCTGCTAGAATATGTGGTCCCCTCTGTACCTAGCTTACTACTTAGTAGTCTTGGTCTTGGTGCCTCCCTTATTTCCCCCTCTAACTGGGAGGCAGGACTAGATAGTTCAAGTTATGTGGTTTTGTTTGAAGAAGAGAAAAGTAATAAACTGGGGTAAAAGTCTAATAAGCCGAAAATGGGTGGAATCCTTCTAGAGGCTCTCATCATCAGTTTGGAAACGAAGGAGAAAAAGAAGGTGAAACACCCCAACAGTACAAAAAAGAAGTGTCAAATATCCAGTGAGCACTCCAACAATAACGATAAGCACCTCAAAAAAAAAAAAAAAGCCATGGTCTTGAGATAAAAACGTGGCAGAGCACACAAAGAAAGAAAAGAAAAGAAGAAAAAAATAAATATAAATGGGGACAACAACTTCAATAACCACACCAAAGCAAAGTAATCGACAAAAAGTAGATAAGTAAATAAAAATAAAAAATAATAATAATAAATGAAGATAAAAAATAATAAATAAAAACTAAAAAATGTTTTGTGGTTTTTTTGCCTTTTTTTTCCCTCCTGCACTGGCACAGTAAATATTGGGGTCATTCGAAAAGGAATTCACTTGGCCAAAGAGATATGGGGTTTCTCCACCCTTGGAGTATATTGTCATGGGATTAACTATGAATCTGCTCAGGTTCATTTACTCTCCCGGTGGTGCTTTCGTGGTGTTTGGAAGACTTCTGCTCCGTCCTAGGTGATAAAATCAGACCTCTGTATCTAGAGATCTCAGTATCTGCACAGGTCCAGGAGTGGAACTTATGATGAAGTCTTTCTTTGTGGTTTTAGAAGTTCTGTTCCCTCAGAGTCATTTTAATCCCTCTTCTGTGGTTGGTGGTCTTGGTCTTTGCACTGATCCTAGGATGGAACCTAGGATAACGTCTTTCATTGTGTTTCCAGAAGCCCCATTCCATTGCAATTGTCTCTGCCAGACCTTTGGAACTGCGCCATGTTATATATTTTTTTTAAAAAAAATGATTTTTAGGACTTTTCTGTTGAGGAATACAATTCCTCCATTCTTAGAGAATCTTGGCCACAATGAGAAAAAAGGAGATGTCACTTAAATGTGTACTTTACACCTCTTTCATCTATGAATATTTTCCAGGATGCTTTGGAATTAATCATGGAGGGAAGATTATTCCAAAAAGGAAGAATACTCATGACAAAGGAAGTTTAAAGAGCTGGTTTATTTAAATCATAGGCTGTTAATAAAGGTGTCTATTTGTTTTATCTTGTGATTAGAATATGATAGCACATACTTCCAGAGCACAATGAATGAAATAAGATTCTAGCCACTTATAAGACACTTAAGTATATAATGTTTTCTTTCTTTCAAGAAATATCTACAGTAATTTTTAATGGTTTTTAGTATGCATTTTGTTTTTAAATGTACTGATCTCCTGTAAGAATTAAACAGTTGTTCCTCGTGCTTTTGATGTAGACTTCAGACTCAATGTATGAACTTCATTCCTCACTTTAGACTTGAAGCTAATGAGTAGACACCATGGGAAACCAAACTTTAAGCTGTTTGTCACATATGGAGTGATTAATAGAATCCAGGTCAAAGTTCATGAGGGCAAACATTTCAAATATATTGTTATTCTTATGGTGTAGGTATTTAACACTAATCACATACTTTGGAAAGAACAACTCAACAGTTGAGCATTATAAACAATAAAACCATTACATACACAAACATATTTTTCTAATGAGATTTTACTAATATCACCAAGAGACGAAACCAGACAACATGGCTATGTATTTGTAGACTGGACAGATGTATATCCATTACACTACTTCAGTTTAGTTTTAATTGAGTTGTCAAAGGATTATAAGTTATGCAAAGAGAGACAAAAATTACTCTTGATGGATGTCCTTTACTAAGACAATCCCTTTCCTTCCAAATTTAACTGCTCAAAAAGTATGAGCACTCTAATAGTGAACAAAATTGAGTCACATTTAAAATTTGTAACTCCTATTTTTGAGTTAGAGAACTTAGGAACTGAGGAAAGAAGGCATTTTGGGAAGTATCATCAGTCATTTCAGGTAAACTGTGCTCAGTACAGTTCATAAGCACTTCCAACCTTACAGTAAATCTTGGATATTTATGCATATCCTCTCCAGTCCAGTCTAGCCTGAGTGCATTACTGCAGCTAACATGGGCTCCTACATGAATGCTTCCTCATGTCCTACCAGTCTACTTCTCATTGAGACTCTCAGAGAGAACCTTAGGGTGAACCTTTGTCAAGTTGTTGCATCTGCTATCCAACTAGCATGATCTCAGTTGAATTGTGTCCCCCAAAGATATGCTTGTTGAAGTTCCAACCCCTGCACTGAATCTGGTCTTATTTGGAAATAGGGTCATAGCAATTGTCATATGTTAGTAGAATGAAATCATCCTAGATTCAGGAGCAGGGATGGAACCTAATCCAGTGTAACTGAAGTTCTATTAAAAGGGATCAATTTGAACAAAGTACACTGGCAGAGGGACCATCTCTGTCAACAGAAAGGCAAACATCAACGTGATGTGTCTACAAGTAAGAATGCCAATGATTACCAGAAAACCACCAAAGCTCAGAGAGTGGCAAGGAACTGATTTTCCTTCACAGTCCTCAGAAGTAACTAACCATGGGGTCGGAGAGATAGTACTGCAGTAGGGTATTTGCCTTGCATGTGGTCGACCTCGAAAGAACCTGGTTTGGTCCCCAGAATACCAGGTGGTCCTCCAGCCTGCCAAGGGCGATTTCTGAGTGCAGCGCCAGGAGTAACCCTTGAGCGCTATTGTGTGTGGACCAGAAACCAATCAATGAATCAATCAATAAGTAAAGCTAAAAAAAAGTAACTAACCCAATTGGCTTGATCTCAAATTTCTGGGTTCCAAAACTGGAAGGCACTAAATTCTGTAATTTAAGATATTCAGTTTGTAGTACTTGATTATGACAGTTCTAGCACAATCCTTAGATCCTAGAATAGGAGGGAAATGACAAGGTTATTGTTATCAGTTTGTAAGAGTAGAAATGACAGCTTCCTAACAGTGCAAAATTAATCATTTTCATATTATTCACTTTATAACCTTCTGCTTCTAAAACTTGTAATTGCCATATGTGGTAATAGAAAGCCGAGTGAGAAAAGGTCTGATGGAAATGTGTTCTTAAATGGCTGATGTATATTACACTGATGGATGGTTGATGGATATATTTGAGTGAATGAGACCCTGTTATACTAAAACAGACTCAGAGCTACACATAAGCTAAACATATTGGTACCAAGGGCCCAATACAGAAGCTTCTGCTTTGACATTAAGCTAATACACATATTAAAATGATACTAAAGACAAATGAGCAAAATAATCATAGTCCTATTTTCTATTAACAATAAAGAGACACAGAACTTTCCCATTTTGCTTCTATCTATGATCAACATTAACTCAGAAATGCTAGAGAGTGAAATTAACAATGAAATGGTCTACTCAGGAAGCTCAGAGGAGAAAATTGCAAGAGTGTAAGTTTAGGAGTCCTAAAAAGCTGGGTTCTTTTCCCAGTTAGATTGTCTTCTAGTGATATAACTTTAATCAGCTCATTTAGCCGTTTAAAATTCTCTTTTATTATCTAAAAAATGGAAATAAGACCGAAATTAAGATAAAAATAAGCTAATATTGAGGCAATGACCAGTATGGGGCAAGGTAGATATACTCAACCATGATGTTTAATTAATAGCTTTAAACACTATTCACAGTCATTGAGATCTAGAAGTAGCAGACATGTCCAACAACAGATGAGTACATCAAAAAGTTGTAGTTGATATATACAATAAAGTACTATTTAACTATAAGAAAAATATAAAATCCTACAATTTGATGCTACAGGAATAGTACAAAAGGATATCACGCTGAATGAAGTCAATTAGATAGAGGAATTAAGACAGTATGATCTTTCTTATATATGGAAAAAAAAGAAACACAGTAAGGGAACTGAAAATAGCCAATGGTAGTTCTCCTGATAGTTGGCCTGCAAACCTAAGTTTAGCAAGGGGACAGGATTGGCGATTGAAGAGCACCTGGAAACAGGTGTTGAGGGCTATAGGGTTCTCTGGTGGTAAGTGAGCTATTGGAACATTGTATGCCTGAAACACTACTGTTCACAGTATTGTAAATCATGGTGCCAAAATGAACATTGAAAATAGAGGTAGTAACTGAAATGTTTCCGTGTGTCTACTAGAACTAGACACAATGGTTTTGTTTGTAGTCAGCACAGGGTAAGTTTGGCTATTCCATAATCCAGGTTCATTTATTGGAATTGACATGGTGCTGAAGTCCAGAAGAATCAAAGAAGTTGTTTTTTTTCCCCTTTTCTTCCCACTTAACATGTACTGGCATGGATGACACTTGAGTTGAAAGGAGCCTATGCTTAAGTCAATCTAGGTGAATCTCCAGTCAACAAAAGCTTTTCTTCTCAAGGATCAATTAAGAGCAAAACAGACTCTATAAACTATTTAATAAAAAGATAAAGTTTAGGAAAATTGAGGTAATATGTCAGCTCATTCTGAACTTTAAGGCATTCTTTCTTTAACTCACTCGAATGTCCTTCTGAACTTCAAGAAAATCTTTCTTTAACTCACTAGAATGAAGGGTGTGCTTTTAAACTTGATTCCGATCAGAGAAGCCCTTCTGTCTGATCTCTGAAGGAGTCGAGTAGTGAGAAATGAAAACATAAGCAGAGAAAAGGAGCAAAAGATGTTTTGTGTTAGTTTCCAGTATGTCCCTGCACAACCTTTTTCTATGAGGAAAATACCCATGTTCCCTTTTGATTTTGAAGCAGCAGGGTGGAAATTTTTCCAGGCATATTGAGGATTTTTGAAGATAAAGTAATAAATCAGAAGGAGAAGAACAACTACCAAGTGATCTCGTGTACCTGGGTACTATAGAGGCACAAAACAAGGAAATGGACAGTATCAAACAGTGACAAGCCTTGGAGCCCAAAATTTACTAACAAACAGTGGAGATAGGAACAGGAAATGGGGTGGGTGAAAGAATGAAGATCAGACCAGAGCTGACATAAGGGCAGTGGTGGAGGGTCATGGACACTTTGATGATGGGGGATGCAATAAATTTGTACATCAATTCCATAAATTATAAAACTTGTCACTGGGGCAGAGAAACAATATGGTGGATAAGGTGTTTACCTTGTATATGGCTGACCCAGGTTGATCCGAGGCATCCCATATGGTCCCCTGAACACTACTAGGAGACATTACTGATTACAGGAATAACCCCTGAGCAGTACTGCTTGTGTCCCAAAAGCAAAAAAAAAAAAAAAAAAGCCTCATGTCACTGTATTGCCTAAATAATAATTAAATATAATCACTTTTAAAAATAAAACAATAAAATGATGTGTTTATTGAAAAAGTGGTAGCCAGCTGACTTGATGTCAAGACAATTCCTGAACCACTTTTTAGTGGAGCTTTTGTTCTAAGTGCCCTTTTACTATCACATGCTCCTGGTTCCAGTCCTCTTGGTCTTTGGACTCTGAGGGTAGCACTGCAGTGTGTTTTTCTGAAAAAAAGTTAATAGCATATGATTTGAATCTAGTGAATTACTCCAGGTAATATTCCTCTGTTCCATTTTGCTGACCTTCCTAACCTGCATTCCTGTTCTAAGTGCCCACTAATCAGTTTAGCACTAGCCAACAGGAAGACACAGCCAGGGGACGAAGAAGTTGATGGAACTATAACAAATTAGCCCAGTGATGTGCAGTGACAGGTTACATGGCATGCCTGGAATATACAATATGTCTTGTAGAAGAACATTCTCTAGCAGAAGTTCTGTATCTAGTGCAGCTGAAGGGGAATACAAATTCATCATGAAGAGAAAAATTAGAATTTGAAGACACTAATAAAACACAATTTGTATCATTCTTGCATTTAGTATTCTAAACCAAAGGTACTAAGACAACTTCAAGGATAGATGGGATCAAAAGCATTTCTCCTCTAAGTCCCTCATTTCCTTGATGAATGAATCTAGTTACATCAGATCAAATTCAACTTTCCTTCTTTTAAACTTCAGGCATTGATCTGAGTTATGAATGTAGAAAATCAAGTATTGGCAGGCTCAATTTCTTTAGATTCCACTGTGGTCTTGTCAACAGTACCCATCCACTCACCCAGTGTGAGAAATTGCCCTTGCCACAGACTTAATGAAAGAGGGAAGGATTCAGTCTTAGTCTACTCCTCTTTCCAGAATAGAAGTCCTATCTTAAAGAACTTCCAAGTTCCTTCTTTTCTTAAACAGAAACATTAGGCTGTGTCTTCACTTGCAAGAATGAGAGCTGCCTATCAACAAACTTCTAGCAATCTTGATGAGGAAGATGTCCTGACTTCTAGAAAACCAGCAGATTGCTGTTTTACTACTTTAGTAGCAAGTGACAGTCAATGAAAATGGGCAAAGAGACCAGAGCATCAAATAACCGAAAGTCCAGGGAGGCCAAAAGAAGTGCTCCAGGGCTGGAGTAACAGCACAATTGGTAGGGAGCTTGCCTTGCATGAGGCCAACCTGGATTCAATACCCAGCATTCCAAATGGTTCCCCTCAGACTCCCAGGAGTAATTTCTGAGCACAGAGCCAGGAGTAACTCCTGATTGCCTCCAGGTGTGCCCACTCAAATAAAATAAAATAAAATAAAATAAAATAATAAAAGTGGTCTTCTGAAAAGTGATTTTCTTAGGTTGAGCTGCTAACCCATTGACTCTGGGAACTCTTGCAAGGCATTTCCTTCACATAGTTTCTGGAGCCAAACGTTGCAATATCAGGGTACCAGTATTGAGAATGATTGCTGAAACTCTCTTCCTGGCTCACAGAAGACCCTCTCCCCATTAACTCCTCACATGTGGAGAGAATAAATGTCTTTCATGCTTCATTAGGCCAGTGATCCCTCTGTGGGGTCTCCCTCAAGAGTGGACATCTAAAGTGGACTTTCCAGGAGGCCCCATTATCTCCCTAGAAGATGAAGTAGCATCCTGAGATACCAACCTGTCCTCCAGAAATTACAGGTTGTGTTTTGTGACTATCTCCAGAGACTTTCCAGAATAGTGTCTCCTGGTGGCTGAGGGTGGAACAGAGGATTCTCTTGTTCCTACCAAACTTGACCTGACTTTATCTCATGTTCCAGAGGAGGATCCTTGGGGGTTGCTGTGGTGACCAAGACTTCCTGAAGCAGTAGAAAAAAAAGTGTGTGGTCAGAGCATGGAACTCATGGATAACCTGATCTATTTTTCCCACCTTCTTCCTGTCTCTAAAACTTAGGCTGCAAGCCAGGTGTCTCAGAGGTGGGGTCCACAGTTCTTAACTAAAATACTTGAAGCACAAAAGCATTAATAGTTTCTCATTTTGGCATCTGACCTTCTTTGGAAATGAAGTTTGGTCACAGAGATCATCTCTTAGATTAGAATAAAATCACATTGGAATGTGGGGGTGAACCTAGTCCTCTACATCTGCTGTTGTTTGAAAAAGAAACATTTGGGAGGTAAAGAGAAAATACAAGGCTTAATTTAAATTGCTTTCCTTAGCAGCTGACCCCCAGTTCAATCTTTGGCATCAGAGATGGTCCCTGAGCACAGAGTCAGAAGGCAGCTCTGAGCAACTCCAGGTATGCCCACCCCAAGAAAATGTAAATAAATTTAAAAACATATAAAATAGGTACATATCAAAATAAATTTAGGTTCCACATAGGAAGTTTTAATAAATCATTTTATAACAATTATTTTACTAAATACAAATGTCTTTTTGTTTGCTTTGTTTTGCATTTTTATTTTGGTTTTTATTTTGTTTTACTCAGATTGTTCCAACACCCATCCTTTCACCAGTGTACACTTATCTTTGTTCATTTACTTTTGGTTTCCTTTGGGGGGCAAAAGTCAGCAGTGCTCAGGGTTGACTTCTGACTCTGCACTCAGGGATCACTCCTGATAATGCGTTGAGGACCATATAGGGTGCTGGAGATCAAACCCTTATCTGTTAGATGCGCTTTTGTTCCAGGTCCTAAATATCAATGTCTTAAGCATACAAATCAAAAGACAGACTATGTTACAGTTGATCAGAAAATGAACTACAATTTACTGCTATCAACAAAAGATCTACTTAGTTTCCCATTATAAACATAGGTTTGAAGTAAAAGGTTGGAAACAGTGGCATGGGCTGGAGGTCTTAACAAGAGTTAAGGCACTTAGCTTGCACATGTCAATCCACTGCACATGGTCCCAAAAATCCACTGGATGTGATCCCTAAACACAGAGCACCACCAGGTAGGGCTCCCAAACAAAAACAAAAACAAAAGAAGGATTTGAACACCCACTTGCAGTGAGGGACCATTTCTCAGTCCTCAGCATCCAGCAGCAGCCAGGGGAGCTTTGCTCCTGACTTGCTCGTTTTAGTCTGTGATAAAGAATCGCCCATTTACATGCCTGTCTCCTAGGAGACAGGAAAGCCTTTGAGGACAGAAATGATTATGTTAATAGTTCATGGATCACAACCTTTACTTATTACAACCTGCTGTCCTTTGTGTGATTTCACTTCTGGGGGGGAAAATTCTCAATTCCAATATTTTCAGGATTTAAATGGAATTTTAGCATCTGCTCTTGGATACTGATTTTTAAATATTTCTTAGACCATTTAGAATGCTGTAACCTATCTTACTTTGACATTATTTTTTTCACTAAGTGGATTGGTGCTGTTTATTATGGCAAGATAGGCTTGCTGGTGACAGTTTAACTCTTTCATACCAGGAGCCAGGAGCCTGACAAAGGAATAAAGTACCTTTTCACTTGTTCATACTCTGTCCCCACCAATGAGCCAGAGTCCTTCCACACCAGAGTCCACCTTGTATCATGAAAACTTCTCCAACCAGACCTCACCAGCTTCCTGGCAGCTGGCCCCTCCTCATGTATGTGACCCTGTCCATAGCACACAGTGGAATGAAGGTCATTCTTGTAGACTGCACCCAAGACAAGCATTTCCACTGTGGTTATAGATCATATCCTCTTTGTCAATCATATGTTGTTCATTTTATTTGGGTTGTTTCTATATCTCAGATATTGTTAATAGTGCTATCATTAGTAATATAAATAATGCTACAGTGAATATAGCATGCTTCTATAAAATGTGCCTCCTTTTTAGAGTTTTTAATGTTCTTCTGGTCAGAATCTCGGTAAAAGTATGTTAGATATTTTAGAAATTTTGAGAATCAATGGCAGGTTTACAGATAAGTGTATGAATAAGATTTATAGAAAAATGCATGAACATAAGCATGTTTCTAATAGAAACATGTAATAAGAACATATAAACATGTAACATGTAGAAGATAACCAGAAAGTCAATAATAATCATTTTATCTGTAAAATCTTTCTGATTAAGAATCTTTTAGTGACCAACCATGTATAAGCAAATTTCATAACTTCATGTTCCTAACAGCTATATAGTATTCCATTGTGTAGATGCACCACTGGTTTTTATTTTGTTTTGTTTTGTTTTGTTTTTTGTTTTAGCTATTTCTCTATTGCCAGGCACCTGGGTTCTTTTCAGTTTCTGGCTATTGTAAATAGAGCTGCAGTGAACATAGGCATGCAGAGGGCGTTTTTGTAGTGTGTGTGTGTGTGTGTGTGTGTGTGTGTGTGTGTGTGTGTGTGTGTGTGTTCCAAGGGTATATTCTAGGTATATATCCTAAAGGAGATACCTAACTAGTGGTATAACTGGATCATAAAAAAGCTCAATTTCCAGTTTTTTGAGGAATCTTCATATTGTTTTTCATAAATGCCAGATTAGATGGTATTCCAACCAACAGGGAATGAGAGTCCCTTTCTCCCCACATCCCCATCAGCACTGACTGTTCTTGTTCTTTTTGATGTGTGCCAGTCTCTATGGTGTGAGATTTATCTCATTGTTGTTTTGATTTACATCTCCCTGATAATTAGTGATGTGGAATATTTTTATGTTCCTTTTGGCCATCTTTTCTTCTTTGAGGAAATGTCTGTTCATTTCTTCTCCCCAATATTTTATATGGTTAGATGATGCTTTTTGTTAAATTCTGCCAGTTCCTTATATATCTTAGATATTAGCCCTTTAGTTATTAACCCTTTAGATATTAACCCTTCAGATGGGTATTGGGCGAATAGTTTCTCCCATTTCGTGGGCAGTCTTTATATCCTAGTCACTGTTTTCTTTAAAGTGCAGAATTTTCTCAGTTAATGCAGTTCCATTTGTTTATCTCTGCTTCCATTTGCTTGGAAAGTGATGTTTCCTCCCTGAAGATGCCTTTAGGCTTAATGTCATGGAGTGTTTTGCCTATGCCTTCTTCTATGTGCCTACAGTACATGGAGATTATTATGCTTAGTCAGAGGAAGAGGAATAAATATAAAATAATCTCACTCATCTGTGGGATATGAAGAAAATAAAAGACAATATGGGGATGATGTCTAGATACAATAGAGATGAGAATTAGAAGGACCAGTTTAAGGTAGGAAGCTTGCCATAAAGAGCAGAGAGTATAATTAGGGTAGAGAGGGATCTGCTACGAAAGGGATATTCATGGCATTTCTTTATTAACAGTAGTGAAAACCACAGTGTCAACAAAGAAAATGGAAAGAAAAGAAAGTGATGTAAAATACCCCAGAAGCAGGTGTGTGGGAGTGGGGGAAGAGTATCAGGGAGGGTGAGAGGAAAATTATTGACATTGTGGGCCTGGAAATGAGCACTGCTGAAGGTTGTAGGACTGTAACTCAATCATGAACAGCTTCTCTATAAAAAAAAAAAAAAAAACTAGTATGAACAATCTTGTAACCATGATATTTATTTATTTTTTGTTTGTTTTTATGGGGGGGTCACACCTGGTGGCTCTCAGGGATAACTCCTGGCTTTATGCTCATGTCATCCTTTGCCCTAGGCAAAACCAAAATCACTATCTACATAAGACTGACTTTGCCCAATATGGTCTGGACAGAACCTATCAAGGGACCAGTGAGGAAATTCCTAGCCTAGGCCTCGGCCTACGATTTGTACAAAAACCAAGATCCCTAATTCCAGAGGTCTAACTTTAACAACTGTGATAGATTAGAACTTCTGGAACTATGCTGAAAGACTATACCCTAGGCTCTGACCTAGGTTCTGAACAATAGCCAAGACCATTAATTACAGAAGACTAATTACAACAACAGTTATGGAACAGAACTCCTAGAACCATAAAGAAAAACTCTCCTAGCCTTCACCCTATGACCTACGTAAACAACAAGATCTCCAGCTACAGAGGAGGGATGTCATCACCTACATCTGAGTGGAAAGTTTCCTGGCATCATAAAAAGACCTTGGGGTGTGTAAATAAGTGAGCATGGAGCCTAGTTGTTCTCATGGCAGTATGCTTCAAAGGCGATGAAAACCTGTATCTTGGGCCAAGGGAATTTTTGCTGTAATTTCCCCAATATTTACCATGCCTATGATAGAAAGAAGGAGAAGAAGAAAGAAGAAGAAGAAGAAGAAGAAGAAGAAGAAGAAGAAGAAGAAGAAGAAGAAGAAGAAGAAGAAGAAGAAGAAGAAGAAGAAGAAGAAGAAGAAGAAGAAGAAGAGGAGGAGGAGGAGGAGGAGGAGGAGGAGGAGGAGGAGGAGGAGAAGGAGAAGGAGAAGAAGAAGAAGAAGAAGAAGAAGAAGAAGAAGAAGAAGAAGAAGAAGAAGAAGAAGAAGAAGAAGAAGAAGAAGAAGAAGAAGAAGAAGAAGAAGAAGAAGAAGAAGAAGAAGAAGAAGAAGAAACACAACCCCTTTTTAAGAAGTTGTTGGTTTGGATTTTTGTTGTTGTTTTCTTCTATTTTCCATAGCTGAGGGTTTTGGCTTTTGTTTTATTTTTTGTTTATTTCTTTTTGTAATTTTGTTGATACTCCCTTATTGTTTTTTGTTTCTGCTTTATTTTGTTTTACTACCTTTTTATTTTTTCCCCTTCCTTCTTCTAAATGGATATTTATAAAAACCAAGACGGACTCCTCCTAGTTTTTCTCTTCTTTGTTTGACTCTTTTTTTTTCTTCCCCCAATGGTACCAAGACCAGACAGTCAAATGTTCATTTAGTGGAAATAAAAACTGATCAGACATTAATTCCAAATCCAAAGTCAATGACAACAGAATCGATACCCAATCTACAACAAGCTGTACAAGGGGGAACAGTTGCACTAGCATTATGGGGGTAAAGGTGGGAGATGTGGGATGCATGCTGGGAACAGGGGTAGCGGGAGGACAACACTGGTGGTGGGAATGCCTCTCACTCATTGTCACTATGTGCCTCAAATATTATTGTGAAAGAATTGTAACTCACTTCGACCACAATAAAAAGAAAAAAAAAAGGAAATTGCTCCTGGCAGGCTCAGCAGACCATATAAGATGCCAGGAATCGAATCACCAGTCTGTCCTAGATATCCTGGAATGGCTGCATGCAAGACAAACACCCGACTGCTGTGCTATCTCTCCAGCCCAACTATGGTGTTTAAAGAAAAAAATATTTTAGTGTATTTATTAAAAAGCATAAATTTATCTTTTTTTGGGGGGTCACACCTGGTGATACTCAGGGCTTACTCCTGTTTCTGCACTCAGATCAATTTTGGCCAAACTGAGGGGACATTATGGGGTGCCAGGAATTGAACCTGGATCAGCTACATGCAAACAAAGTACCCTATACCTTTGTGTACCTTTGTGCTCTGGCACAAAGAGCATACATTTTTATTCAACATAAGTGTGTATTGCATAGATGGATAATAATGAATATTCTAGGAATAAATTGACATGAAACTAACTGCCCATGAACTACATGAAACTGCCCATTCCACATTCTGTGCACAATCCTGAATAACATCAAACAGTTTAATCTCTGAGGATTTGAAGGCATTTTCCACCCCATCCTCCCAACAGCACATTCTCTAGGGTCTCAGTTGTTACTGCATAGATGGTGCTATAGTCTTAGAGATGAGCCTAGAACTCTCTGATTTCACCTGGAGATAGCCCTGGAAGCTGCACATTCTGAATCACTCTCTGATAACTATTTCTGACTTCATATTTGTCCAATCATATTTTTGGAGGGAGGTCACTCCTGGCAGTGCTCAGGGGTCATTCCTGGCTCTCTACTCAGAAATCGCTATTGGCAGGTTCAGGAGAACCATATGGGATGATGGGGATCAAATCCAGGTTGGCCACGTGCAAGGCAAATGCCCTATCCCCTACCCATTTGCCATCACTTCGGCCCCAAATCAGTCAGTCAGATTTATATGGAGTGAGAGAGAGAGAGAGAGAGAGAGAGAGAGAGAGAGAGAGAGAGAGAGAGAGAGAGAGAGAGAGAGAGACTCTACTGGATTTTACTATCATTGTTGAAGTAACATGGGACTGGGACTTTGGAACAAAGCTTTTTCCGTGTGTGTGTGTGTGTGTGTGTGTGTGTGTGTGTGTGTGTGTGTGTGTGTGTGTGTGTGTGGTGTAGTGTGGTGTGGTTCTGTGGTGTGTTGTGAGATGCTATATTACACATGGGTGACTGGAACCTCATGCTACTCCACAGCAGAAAAATAGCTCTGAGCCCAGTAGCCACGAAGCAGACTCTGTGGTGCCATCATTGTATCTAAAAATAAAAGTTTGTTTTGCTTCCATCCCAGCATTACATTTAGAAGTTGTCTTTCTGCTTTCTCTGGCAATATTGTATGTGCTGAACCTACATTTATTAAAGAGAGAGTGAAAACATTCATGATAGTCATTCTTTTATCTGTTCAGATCTTTTATCTAACTCTTCAGATGAATTTAAGCAATCCTCATGTCCATGATTTCAATGTTACAAAATTTGCCTGTGCATCTCAGTGTGCTCAAAGTTGAAAATATATTCTTCACAGGGCTATTGTTGTTATTCATTACTTAGAGCTCCATTGTCTTTCTAACTAAACAGCTGCATGAGATGCTCTTCTCTTTCTCTCTTCCCATCCAATATCCCATCCCAAGTCCCTCCACACTCTCAGTAAGAGGCCAGGTGTTCTGCCTCCTTCCTTGCATCCATTCCCCTCTCTTTTCACCCTGGTTATTATCCTAGATAGACCTTGGGTTTTGGAGCTGGAAAGAACCACCTGGTCCAACATCTTCCTTTTTATAGCAGGAAGATGACCTAAAGAGATGAAATGAATGGTCCTTCCTCCTCACTTAAGATCAATAGTTTGGATCTGACTATGGTGCTGCCTCTTTCCATTGCTAAGCCATGCTCAGTTCCATTCTTCCCAAATTCCAGGTCCTTCTTTCTGCTACTCGCTGACTTCTCCACTCAGAAGCCTTCACTAAGCTGGCACTGTGTCTAGAGTGAAATTAGCTTTTTAACCCTTGCACTCAAGAGGCCCAGCTACTGGTATTCCCAATCCTGCCTTTAATTTACACTCTGCAGCCAGATAATCCTCATCTTTGACAAGCTTTCACTGTCATGCTCTCTGGAGTCCACTCATTTTGCAGGAGTAAGTTGCTGCTTTCCTATGGGGCTTCTCTCTCTTACAGTCCTAACCGAACTATTCCTATACAAATTGGCATTTCATTGTGTGCACATCTCAACATTCTTCATTGGTTTAGGACCTTTGAAAAGACCCCATTGTGCTTGACTTTTGCAGCCCTCAGACTCTTCACATGGCCTTCACTCAAATCAAATTCACTAATACACCCATTTGTTCACAAGGTGGTTTTTTTTTTTTTTTAAATTATGGGCCACTTGCTTAAAATGATCATTTCTCCAAGCTAAGTGTTAATTGGGGGTATGAGGGGTGGGGAATCATCCTTTTATACTCCTACAGGCAAAGTCCTATGCATTGTTTCTGTTAGGATTCACATTTAACTCTTTGGCTACAGAATATAATTGTCATTCACTTAAAAACATCTAAATTATATATGACTGAATTTCTCAGAAGCAAAAATAAAAAGCATTAAATAAGTAAAAACTAAAGTAAGTTTCACCCCCACCATCACACACACACACACACACACACACACACACACACACACACACACACACACACACACACACGACTGAAATGTCATAGAAACTCATCAACCTTGTACTGCCATCTTGTGGACAGGGAGACCTCAGCGGAAGGCTTCCATGGAGAAATCAATGCTGCTCTCAGCAGCCTCTGCTTAAATGTCGCCTGATTAAACCGAGGCAAGCAGCCCCTTCATTAATTAAACCATTTGCTCAGAAAGTGCTTCATCAAAGGCAGAGGAGCCATTGTTAATTGTTCTGTATCATTACAGAGCCCTAGAATGGTTATCCGAAGTATGTGTGCTAATTATCTTCATTTTCTCATTCCTCATATACAGGAAGCCCAGGAGAGAGGGATATGGTATGCATTTGGGGGCTGCGTGGGAGGGGATTGGAAGGAGGATGTCTGATAAAAGGTGACTATAGTTTGCCTCTTGAAACAAACAAACATGAAAATCCCAGGAGCTTGGGGCTGAAGAGTCAGTACTGCAAACAAGGCACTGCAGTGCATATGTCCTACATGGGCTTATTCCCTGACACCAAATATGCCTGCCCTGAGCACCACCAGAAGTGATCCCTGAACATAGAGCCAGGAGTAAACTCTGAGCAATCAGGTGTGCCCCCAACACAAGAATCCCAGGAACTGTGTAAGGAATGCATTTGCAATTCACGGATTACACCTTCAAAGTTTACAACATTGCTGACGATCCTTGTTGAAATCCTCCTAAACAAGTAGAATCTGGAGAAAGGCATGTTTCATGACATTCATTTAAAATTGATATTTCATGGAAAAGGCAACAAGAGGCCCCTGTCACAACCCCTTACACAGTGGAATTCTAATTCATTCATCAGAAATGTGCATGAAGTAGGGAGAATTAGATCAATCTTCAAACCAGGGTCCTGTTTTCACTTTCCAAAGGAGGAAAACACACACACACACACACAGTACACAGAGGAAACCTTTTTATTCTCTTGATTTTCTGGTGAATTGATGAACAATTTCCAATGGCACAAGTGCTTGGAATAGTTCCATCTGTGTTAAATAGAGGTCTTAGTCCAGAGAAAGACCCTATCTCCAAACTATATTCTTGCCATTATTATGTCTTCAGTCTGCTTTATCGCTTTCTCTTGGACCTGTAATGAAACACACATGGCATTAAACTTGTCTTAAAGAAATGATTTCTTACATGCATAAAATTAGATCTGAGAGGGGGGCCTTTGGAGTCAGCAGGAAACTATCCCAGACTTGCATTGAGACTCTTTTCCCTTCTCTACCCAGCTATCTAAGTCAGAAGAACTCACATTTCGCATTCTTACATCCTAGTTAATCACTCCAGAAAAGTTGTCTGAAAATTAGCTGTCAGATAAGGCCAGGCCCAGCAGTCAAGAGATTTGCATATTAATTCATTTATTCAGAGAACCAGAATTTATTGACCCTATCCTCTGAACCAGGTTGTATGGGAGGTTTAGTGAAATGAAGAGGCAAAGTCACTTCCCTGAATTTTCCCAGAGTGAGAGAAACACAGTAATCCTACCTACAGTGTCAAAGGGCCTATATGGGAATGACCAGGAGCCTACAGCTGCTAGATGTCAGGTGTACCAGAAAGATAAGGTATGATGTTATAGGATATACAGAGAGGAGCAGTATGTTGAAAAATCTTGGTTCCAAATTAAGGAGCTATGTTCAAGATAAATGGAAGGTGTTAAGACTGGAATCAAGGAATCAGAGAGAGGGGTACAATAAGTAACTAGCCTGCATTTCACATGCTGACCCTGGTTTTCTCTCTGGCACCACATTATTCCCCCAAGCACTACAATGGATCCTTTCACACAAAACCAGGACAAAGCCCTGAACACTGCCAGGTATGTCCAATACATACATACACACACGCACACACACACACACACACACACACACATACACACACACACAGACTGGAATCAAATATGACTAATTATGGAAACCATCCACTATTCACCTGAGCTATAATAATTAGCTCCAGTCATGTAGTAAAAATGGGAAAATAAAAAGTACTAAGCCTCTAAAGAGGCAAAAGAGTAAGGAATGGGGCCAGATGGTAGGAGAATTACTGGTATACTGCTTATTTGTTTGATTTGGGGGCAGAGAGGGAGTGTGTCAGGCCACCATTGGTGATTATACCTTGGTTTCTGGCTTGGCAGATTATATGATATGTGGTGTCACTTGAATACAAAAGAAAAAATTTTAACTTTATTTAAACACTGTGATTTACCAAGTTGTTTATAATACCATTCCCACAACCAGTGTAACACTTCCTCCACTATTGACCCCAGTTTCCCACCTCCATCACTACTAGCTTATCCTCTTATCAAGCACTAAATAATTAATTTTATATTAGTTGTTACAACTAAATGGCTAATGAAATTATCAAAAGATATTTCAGTAAAGAAAAAATTATGAATATTGTTACACAAGGGGGTCATTAAGCATTAAGTCATTGAGAGTTAACTAAAATATTTGTTGATAGTTGAGCATTTTTGTGTCATTGGTGTTAATTTTTGTTTGTTTGTTTTTGAGACTAGTTGGCTTCTATGCTACTTTGTGTTTTTCTACTGGCATGTCAGTGTTGAGGCATTTAAAGATGTCTGTGGTATCATGCTCTGGGAACCCCAGGATCTGTATAAATGATTATTTGAGCTGACATGACAGAGGATGTGATTTGTGGATGTGGCTTCTGGGCTTTCCAAGTACAGTGGGTTGAGGGGGAAGCTGCCTGCCTCCACTTAGAGAAGATCCTAGAGTTCCTCTACAAAAAGATCCCAAAGTCAGTCCCCCCACCCACCCAAATAAAATGTTGTGCCTAGAGATTTTGTTGGTTAGATGTCCCTGCAGAGATTAGTTGTGATGCAGCGAAGGTTAACCTATGGCACAGTGATGACTGTAGGGTGTAGGTGTAGCTGCTGGGGCCTTGGCAGGGTGCCTGCCCCCCCTCCTTTGAGGGCACTCCAGAGTGGGAAAATAGGACTTCTGTGAAAGGCAGGGGATGAAAATTCTAAGTCCAGAAACCACAGATAGGAAGATTCAAAGCAGGAAACTGAGACTGGAAAGAGAATGGTAGATGTTTTTATCTTTAGGCCATGGATTAGTTTCACACCAGAAAACTTAGAGAATTGCCAATAAAATGGGAATAAAAGAGTTTAAGGAATTTATAGAAATGAGGATAAACCAGTTTTCTACTTTTTCTGCATTTTGAAATTCCTCAGGGATCTTTAAGAGTTGGACTCCATCCTAAAGAGTGAAAATTCCCTCATGTAACTTCAATGTTCAGCTAAGAAGTGGCCACTGATATAGACTCTTTATTCTGGAAGCTATAATAAAAAAGAAACATGGAAGGTGAAAAGTCCCAGAGGCGATTTTGTTTGTTTTGTTTTTGTTTGTGGCTCACACTCAGCAGTGCTCAGGGCTTAGGCCTACTTCTTCTGTCATGAGGGTCAGGGGAGAATTAGTGGTGCCAGGAATCAAACTCTGCCTGCCACATGAAAGACAAACACCCTACCTGCTGTACTATTATTGTCCCTGAGCTAGAAGATGTTATTTTAATGATGAGTATTATTTGAAAATGAACTAAAGAATGAGGGAGAGAAAAAAATCTATAGGAGAGGTAATAATTGATGCTGAAAACTCTATAAACAAGTGAGAAGTGTAGGCGGGCTTTTAGGATTAGCACTCATGCAATAGAAAGCTCTCTGGGCATGAGGTTAGTTAGAAAATGGATGTGCATGCAATCATGTCTGTAGGTGGAGGGGTGAGAAGAGTCTTCATTATCAGCATGACAGTAATTAAATGCATTCTCAAACAGATCTGTTTGGAATGTCTCCTGCTGTGAATAAGCAAATTTGTAAAGGAAATTTGGTTTGTAGGGGGGAAACTCATTGCTGGAAAACTGGGCAGCTCCTTCCAGTGCTTGTTTTATTTCTAGTTCCTTCATTCTTACACCCACCTGTCAAGGATCACTGAGTCTTAATTCAAAGTGAATCTTACAAAGACAGATAATGTTCTTTACATCCATTCCCTGTTTGTGGTCTTCCTCACCTTCATCCATGTAAATGTGCATGTGTTATTTGAACGCATGAGAAATCACTAAGGCCATATCCTTCCCTCTGTACCTTTGTGAATTAATATGGAAGAGAGATAGAAATAAAAGAGCTAAACCTCAAATACATAGAATGCTTGCAGATAATGAGCTCACTCAGTTTTCTATGGAAAATATTTTTTGAACACTTGCAGTGAGTTTGTAAAGCTCAAAACTATACTTTTTTTTTCCATGTTTTGTTTCATTACAAGTTAGCCTGCAGAGACCAAATATTAACTTCTTTTCAAGCTTTAAATTCTTTTGCTGCTTTTTGTTTTATTTTGTCTCCCCACCCCTTGGAGTGGAGTTACAGAAGAATATACTTAACACTGCTGTGTATATACTTTCAGCATGTTGTTTGAGGTCACCTCTGGCTCAGGGTACCATGATGTGGCAGGGATGAAGCCAAGACCTCCAGCATGCAAAGCATGTGCTCCAGCCAGTCACTTAACTATCTCACCAGCCCCATCAGATATTAACTTCTGATGTGACAGCTATTAATGGAGCTTTTTTTTTAGTGATGAAGGAGGGGGACTATCCAGCTGTGCTCTGGTCTATTTCCTGGCATTTTGCTCAGGGATCACTCCTGTTAGGGCTGGGGGATCATATACGATGCCATGGATAGAATGTAGGTCTGCAAATGTCCTGTCTGCTTACTATTTCTCTAATCTCTGTTAATGGTTCCTTTCTCCAGACTACCTCTTCCTTGTTCTTGGAGCCCCTGGGAAAATGCCCCTGCCTACCTCTGTCATTGAAAGGCTGTTGCTTGAATATGATGTTCTATTTGGCCACTTTCACCTTTCTGATCAAATCGGCAAGATTTTGCAGCAACATTCAATACCTTGGATGAGAATGAAAATGAGACTAAGAGTTGGATAGAGGGCAGCCTGGGCTCCCCTTAAACTGTCTGATAGGCCAGACTGCCCCACTTGCACTTGAACATGAGTTGGGAAGTGCAGAACAATGTAAGGCCTTCTGCATTTGAATGTCTTGAAACTTGGGCTCTTAACAAGGTCTGCTTTGGGCTTTCATTTCATGAAATAAACATGAAACTCAATAAAGTTGATCATCCTACACGTGATATGTTAACACAATTATCTTCTCATTTTCTCGACAGAATCATCAGAAACAAGCTGGCCCTTTGGGGAAATGCTTAAAGCATTAAAGAATACTAGTAGGAACTACCCAGAAATGTTCTGTAGGTTGGCTTTTGGGTCCATCCTGCAGGAATGGGCAGAAACCTTGCAGTCAGATCCACTCACCCACAGGGGGCTGCCCAGCAACCTTTATCTGTGAATGGACCCCATCACACAGTGTTGTTGTGATGTGCTGAAGGAATACAAGTAGAGCAATTATCACAGTGCCTGCTTTTACAGTAAGAGCCTGGAAAATACAAACTATGATTGCTTTCCTTATTAGGAAGCCACTTTTGTGGAGACAAGACAAAAGAAGAAAGGGGGATGGGACTCCCAAAGGAAAGAGAAGAGGATCTCTGTGCTAGCTGTCTTCGATGAGCTCCTCTTCCTTCCCTATAGCAAGATTTCCCTTTACCTGAATTACATGGGGTAAAGAGGTGTTTGTCACTGATCATGTTTTTGTTTTTGTTATCTCTGCTCAGATGCCAAACTCAGGCTAAGCCCTAGGACAAGAGGACACACTTTGTTCAAGACTTAATCTCAACTTGTCATTGTCTGAATTATTCACAGCATATTTTCTTCTGGTTTTTGTGGTTTTTTTTTTTTTATTTTCATTTTTATTTTAAATCTCTCTGTATGGCTGTATTTTTTGTGTGCAATTAAGAAGGCTGCTTTAAATCATTTTATGAATAAAGGATATCCTCAATCAAAAATAAATAATGGACAGTCATATTTCAGGTTTCCTTTTTGGGCCTCATTTTGACTAATCCATTATTTATCCCAGAACTCAGCTAGTCAGAATGGTGCTCCCGTGGAGCTGGAGAGATAGCACAGAGGTAGGGCATTTGCCTTGCACACGGCTGACCCAGGACGAACCTGGGTTCAATCCCTAGGGTCCCATATGGGTCCCCTGAGCTAGGAGTGATTTCTGAGTGCATAGCCAGAAGTAAACCCCTGAGCATCACCGGGTGTGGCCCAAAAAGGAAAAAAAAAAAAGAATGGTGCTCTCAGCCAGCCCACAGCAACTGCAGAGGTCACCTTAAGGTGTGCATGGATGGAGCATTTAAAATAGCTTATTCATGCTGTCTTCTGCACAGATGCTAGAGTGGCTCATTATGCTGAGGCTAATATATATTCTTTCTTTTTCAATGCAGAGACTGGGCTGAGCATTTGGAGTGAAACCAATTATCAACAGATGGCAATCATGTGGGGTCATGAGTGTCCCGGGCCAGGTTTTCACCAGTGACTTGAAAATCCCAATCTGGCCTGGCAGTGACTGAGTGTTCCCCTACCCCACACTAAACCTCCCACCGAGCAAGGCAGTAATGGGTCTCCTGAAAGGAAAGCCATCCTACTTCTCTAGGAGGTGATAAATGCTTTCAGCAAACTAGAAATGTCTTTTCTTGGGACAGAGAGATAGTACAGAGCAAAAGGCAGTTGCCTTGCCTGTAGACAACCCCAGTTTGAATTTCTAGCACCACTAGGAATTAGTTGTTCCTGAGCCCAGATTCTGGAATTGCTCTTGAGTTCTCTTGGGTCTAGTCTCCAAACTTAAAATATAATAATAATAATAATAATAATAATAATAATAATAATAATAATATAAAGGAATGTCCTTTCTCTCTCTGCTCTCTCTATCTCTATCTCCCTCTCCATATATGTAAATACATATGTATATATATATGTATATCACACACATATATATATACACATATGTGTGAGAATGTTAAATGGTGTTTCTAAATCTATTTTTTCTCCCAAATTTTTGAGACTCCAAGGTTGCAATACTGTTTATGACAGAGGTTAATGCCTACCATATCTCAACATCACATCAGTCACCAGAATGTCTGTTTCTCCACCAATGTCTCTTGGTTTTGGTTCCTGCCCCCACATTTCTGGAGGACAGTATCATGTTCAATTGCCTTTGGCCATATTTTATTGCCTTACTACCTGACTTTATACTCTGTGTACAAGAGAAATCATTCTGTATCTTTCTCTTTCTGACCGACTTCAAACAGCATGTTACTCCATCCCATAATAGCAAATTGCAAGGTTTCCTCTAGCTTTCAAATCAAAACAGTGTCTGTCTTAGGCCAAGGTAGAAGCACTTCATACATGATTTCCTGCTTGCAAAATCCACTCAGTGCCCGCCTCTTGGGGACATGTCTAGATGGCATCCTAACAACAAGGATCTTCTTACTCTGTTTCTGCATAATATTCGTCTTTGGATTTACTGGTGGATTCTCCTCCCTCTATTCTTTTGTTATTTTATCAAAGAATCATGATTTACAAAGTTACTGAGAGCTGATTTTTAGACATATAATATTTAGTACCAACCCCACCACCAGCATCAACTTCCCTCCACGTGTGTTCCCAAGTTCCACTCCCACAGCACCACCCCAGCCTGCCACCTTAATTAATACATTCTAAACGTTGGTGATCAGTTTGGATCTTATGTTCTCAGTGCTGTTGACTCTATGGTGTGGGTCTAAAGTTAGGTCACTTTTCCATAGTACTGTGTACCCAAAACTCCTGATTTCCCAAACCCCTAACTTTTCTTTTTCATCTTCTTACTCCCACCATTACCACCACCCATTGATTTATTTCCTTCTCTGCCCTTCTCCACCCTAGACTTCAGTCAAGGAAGTATTCCTGTCCCTAGTCCCTTGCATGGACTAGGAATTGTCAACACACTCCCTCAGAAGAATCTATGGGAACTTCTGATTACATTACCAGCTTGAGTAAAACATCTGCTGCTAACAATGTGCTTCTCCCAGTGAATAAATTGAGGTACATACAGACAGAGCTAAAATTTGGCCCTAAAATTATGTGTGCTATAAATATAGGTGATGTACATTCATTATAATGAATTATGATTGCATTTAACAAATATTTTATGAAATTTGATGCTACTTACACCACTGCTGAGTAAAGGAAGCTCATGATAGGATAAAAGTCACACCATACCAACATATAGCACATAACCTTAATCTGATTTTCATTTACCATTAAAGAAAACAAAGATATCTGTCTCAGGGACTAGAGAGATGCTCAATAGGAACACAAACTTTGCATGTAGGTAGTTTGGCTTTGATCCTTGGCACCACCTGGTTCCCAGAACACCAATCTGGGGGTGAGGGGAACCAACAAAAACAACAACAAAATTTTTTCTCAGGAAGCTTAGGAAAATGGGTCAAACCATGCGTCCTGCTTTTGGCCAGCTTCTGTTTAATCCCGGGCACACATGGCCCCCTGAGCATTATTGGGTCCGTTCCTGGGAATTTCTGAGCACTCAAGCGTGGAAGGATCAGGCAACTGTATTCTTGGGCTCTCACATTGAACCAGCAAGCCAGTTGTCCAAGAATTACTGTGAATAAGTCTCAGGCTTGAAAGTCTCCACCCCACCTCCCGAAAAATATATCTCAGACTAGAGATATCACTCAATAAATCTCACTTATAGGAGAGCTGGTTTCAATCTCCAGAACATACATGCCCACACACGAATGTGCATGCCTCATAGGATATAATTTTGGAATAGTATAAGGAAGACTCATAGATTAAAAAAAATAAATATTATCTAAGTCTAATATTTGAATGATTTCATTGAATTTCACATGCTCTGTTGCACACATTCTTTTCAAGCTTCTAGTGGCAAGTGCTTTAAGAGGCTTGTTCTGGACAAATTACAATTCCAGCAAGAACAGAGTTTTTTATATCTGTGTTGCAAAATATTGTAGATATAATGAGAAGAATATTTTTCTATACTTCCTTTGCCTTTTAGAGCCATATTCACACACCTTCTTTGAATCAACCTCTGGATCTCACCCCGGAGGAATGCCAATCATGTTTAAAACTGACTCTCAAACGACTGGAACTTTTTGAATGAGAATGAGAGAATAGCCAACTTGAGCTAGAATAATTGGAAAGAATTTTTTGGCAAGTATGACAGAAATTCAAGGACTGAACCACTTCCAAATATTTTAATCCTGGAGCTCAATCAAAGATTTCAGAACTACCTCCTTCTCTCAGGATCTCTAACTCTGTCCTGCCAAGCTGACTTCAGTTTCAGACTGCTTCTGACCACTGGGAACCCCCAAAGTCCCAGTCCCTTATCCTCAAAGCTATCAAACAAGAAAAAGAGATACCATAAAGGAAAGGAAAAGGGTAAGGAAAGAGGAGAAATTTAATAAAAGGAAGCAATTATATGGTGAAACCAGAATTTTAGGTGGTATATACAGACTTTATTTTGTCTTGACACACCAGAATATGTGATATATTAATGTATATAACATTATAAAACAATGTAAGATGAATTTTACATGTTAATTAGAAAAGTATTGAAGAACAGAGTTCTTCTTTCTCAGTAAATATATCTCAGTAACACCCTGAGATATGCTATATGCTTATATACATCCTATATACTTAATTTTGAGTTTTCTTGGACCACCATAACCAAGAGCTTAGAAGACTGGGAGATCAAACAATTAAAGTGCATCTGACTCAGTTGCAAGGCCACATTTCCAGGATCAGAAGGTCAGCAAGTTAGCATTTTCTGGGATCTATGGAAGAAATTAATTTTATGCCTTTCTCCCAGCTTCGTAGGGGTCTTAACTTGTAGATAGGTTCTCCCTGCATTTTCCACTTTTCATTATAGTTGTGTCCAAATGTCCATGTCCCTTTTGTATAGGAACAATAGTTATATTAGGATGCACTAGAATGACCTCATTCCCTGGTTAGCTCTGAAAAGAATCTAATCTCCAAATAAGATCACAATCACAAGTACTAAGGGTGAAGACTTCAACTCACCTTTTGTATAGTGGGAGAACAATTTAAGTCATATCCATCTTTCAGTCCAACACTTTGTTGGAGGAATAAGAAGCATTGAATGGGTTCACAAAAAAACTCATTAGACTGTGTACATGCTTGTGTAAGTGTGCTATTTCCAGCACCAAAATAAAAAAAAATTACTGGTTGGCCAGTTTTGAATTATTTGGACATCCTACAAGTACAACTAGTGTAACCTGCAAATATGTAAGTAAAAAAAATAAGAAAGAACTGGTTCTCCCAGGAAGAATCCATTTATATTTCTATTAAAAGAAAATAGAATGAGCGCAGACAGAAATTATATTCATTGTGTTGAATCAATCTCACTACATCAAAATCAAAATCTTAAGTATATGAATAGTCAAATAAATTACCAAAACATGTATAGACTGTATTATTCAAATGGAATCGGGGGCAGAGATGTGAGTGGGCAGTAGTACACTTGCTTTGCATGTATGCAACATGGACTCAATCCTGGCACCATAAAACATTCAACAAATGGAATCAACAAATTTCAATTTTACGCTAGTACCCCTCTGGTTAAGCATAACCTTACAGTTTAGTGCCTAGGAGAAGACTTAATGGCACCTACATTATAAGCATGAGCTCATGAGTTTGATGCTCAGTGCTACACACATATGCCTTGCATCTCTGCTATTTGGAGCCCCAAGCACCATAACTAGAATGTGTGGCCCCTATCAATCCCCACAACTAAATATGTGTAAGGACCACAGCTAGGAGTGAGGCTCCAGCAAGCATTACAATCAGAAGGTACAAGAGCATCCCACCTAAAAGAGCTCAACCGTTCAAGCATAGGCTCAAGCAAGCAGCACAACTAAAGTGCATAGATCCTGGCAAACACAAGTGCCAAGTATGCAAACATAGCACTCAGCTGGTGAGTCCAACAAGCATCACAATTCTCTGTGTGTGTGTGTGTATGTGTGTATGTGTGGTGTGTGAGATCACCTAACCCATCACTGCACCAACAACAAAAGGGAAGAAAAGTTAAGAGAGAAATATAACATTATTGGAAGAGTAACAGGAGATCATATTGGGCTATTTTGACGTTGACTCAAGGATGAGAAACTCTAACACAAGAAGATAATAATGATGACCACTCTTGTCTGCTTCCCAAACCCAGACATTCTAAAGACATGGAACCCAGGAAGTAGCTAATACCTGACCATAGCTCAAGGCAGGAAGGCTGAGAGTAAGACAGTGGTATCAAATAAAGGTTGTCTTCCCTGACCTTCCTAAGATTGCCTTCTCTGACTTTCTTGTCTGGTCCCAATAAACATGTTAAACCAAAGGAGTACAGAAAAAGTGGCCTCATGCCCCAATCTTAACTAGTAGCCTCTCTGCTCTCTCACTTTAGCTGCAGGCTGCCAAACACTGTTCACATTGATTCCCAGAGTTGAAGCCACTTGCTTTTCCTACATCCAAACTTCCACTGAGGCATCTGCCCTAAAAGACCTTCCTAACTGCTCAATCTCATACCCATCTTTGCTCCTGGGTGGTTATATTATAGGAATGCAAATATGTGCAAGAGACCAAGCATACATAGTAAAACATTGATAGTACATAAGAAATGGTCTTTGTCTTGGGCCACTTCAGGTGTTAATCACATAACACCCTCTTTAAGTCAGGGAATGTTACCTCAACCCTTGTGATTCTGAAGACACAGAATATATTTTTCTGACCCTGGCTCAGGACCCAGCTTGATATTCTGCCAGCCTTCCTCGCTGTTAGTTCATTTCTTTAATAGCATCATGGTGAGAGTCTTTTCAAAACCTGGGACTCCAGCCCCAACCCTTTCTATTAACTAAAAAACCCTCCATATGGTGCTGTCATGGCATTTGATAAATACCTTGTGGATTATTTATACAACTTTACATTTGTTTTGACAGATTGATCAGGTCCATTTTCATTGCCACCAAACTTCCATTGTCAAGGTTTTCCTGCAGTTCTCAAAGTCTGAGCTAACTGATCTGCTGGGTTTCAGCCACAGCAAACTTGGTGGGGAGACGGGGAGGAGAGAGAAAAAGGAAAGTGCCATCAAAAATAAAGCAGACAGCAGCAATCTTGACCAGATAGCAGAGGGGCATGCTTTAGTAGAGGTCCTGGGGACTGTATGTACCAATTGGCTGCACAGTTCTGGGGTGCCAGCTGCCTTCTTTCTAGGATTAACACAGGGTAAGGCCCAAAGATGCTCTGTATTCTTAAGGGTAAGAGACTAGCAGGCAGATCTGCTGCTGGATCTTCACACATCTTGAGAGAAACGGAGGCAGTTGTTAAAAAGGCAAGATGGAATCCTGAGCATTTCCACAATAACTCTTCGTTTTACATGATTTTTTCTATTTTTTCTTATTTATTTATTTATTTTGGTTTGTGAGCTATACCTGGAAGTACTCAGGACACACTACTGGCTCCATGCTCAGGAATCTGACCTCTGTGGCTGATTCTTTTCTCGGAACCCTTTGCCGTGCCAGGGATCAAACTGGGTGGGTCTTATGTAAGGCCAGTGTCTTAACAGCTATACTGACTCGCTCTAGTCCTCATATAATACTCTTCTAAGAAATATATCTGTCAAGAGCTGGAGTGATAGCACAGTGGGTAGGGTTTGCCTTGCATGCAGCTTATCCAGGTTTGATCCCAGGCATCTCATATGGTCCCCTGATCCTGCCAGGAAGAATTTCTGAGCATAGTGCCAGGAATAACCCTGAGTGCCACAGAACTGTGCCCCCGCCCCCAAAAAAAAGGAAAGAAAAAGAAATATATCTATCAACCTCACTTGAATTCTTAGCCCATGAGAAGACTATACCAGGCATTTCTGAACAATCTGAAAAACAGAGACCCAGAAATTATTGTCAGGAAATTTATCCATTGCTTCCTTCAGTTCGCAGAAGTGTATCATAGATGCATAGATGCACCCACACGCATGTACATTCATAAATGTACTTTGAAAACCATTTGACTGGAGAAAAATGGTACAGAATTGAGATAAATAAATAACAGAGAGCCATCAAGAGAAGGCTCACAAGAAAAAGCCTCTTAGTGGTGTCCCATTGGGGCCTTCCCCAGATCTGAGGTTTGGATCAGGTGAAGGTGAGAACGTTTGGCACAGAATCTGCCCAATTATTCAAACAGTGTCATTGTAAGATGTGAAAGAGTAAAACCTTTTGAATAAAATTCCTATGTCTGTAACACTGACATATCTCAAAACTAATCACTGAAACAGTCTGTGTTTACCTAATATTAGTGACAAATTTATTTATATAAATCATGAGTATAAATTTTTATTTGGAAACTAAAGTCAACCCTGCTAAGACCCAATAAGATTCTGAACTTTCTTTTTTTTTTTTTTTTTTGGAGGGGGTGTTAGGTTTTTGGGTCACACCAGGCAGTGCTCAGGGGTTACTCCTGGCTCTACGCTCAGAAATTGCTCCTGGCAGGCTCGGGGAACCATATAGGATGCAGGGGTTCGAATCACCATCCTTCTGCATGCAAGGCAAATGACTTACCTCCATGCTATCTCTCCAGCCTCAATTCTGAACTTTCTAACTAGATCTGGTCAGAATAAATTTATGCCTAGTTTTCTCTGATTATTCTAATACATTCAAATGTAAATAAAACTTAACTATGTACATTAAAAAATAAATATGTAAAAGGAATTTGGAAATGCTCATGGGAATGCCTCACTCTGTAAAGACCATTTATTCCTCTTTATTTCTTTCTCACAGTTCTCAAAGAATTCTCTCCTCAAAAACTAACCACTAGAATGTTAATTAAATTTTGTCCATTGTTTTGTATACTATGCAAGAGTTAGAGGGGGGATCATAAATGCCATCAATCATATGTCTGTATTTAAAGAAAATTCTCACTTGTCTAGTAAAAAGAGGTTAAAGGGGTATAAGAGAGGTTCCCAAACCTCATGCGTTTCTTTCTCTCTGTGTGTTGTTTAGTTTTTATTGAATTAGGGGCTGGAGAGATAGCATGGAGGTAAGGCATTTGCCTTGCATGCAGAATGACGGTGGTTCAAATCCGGGCATTCCATATGGGTCCCCTCAGTCTGCCAGGAGTGATTTCTGAGCATAGAGCCAGGAGTAACCCCTGAGCGCGGCCAGGTGTGACCCCCCAAAAAAAGTTTTTATTGAATTTAAGAACCATGATTTACAAAGTTATTGATAGCAGTTTTTAGGTATACAATATTTTGTCACCAAAATATAAATGTCATCTTCCTTCCACCAGTGTTCCCAAGCTCCCTCCTGCCCATTTTGACAGGCACATTTCAAAGTTCTGTAGTTGTAGTTTCGATCTCATGTGTTCAGTGTTGTTGGATCTGTGCTTTGGATATGTAGCGATACCCCTCTCCCACATCAATGTTCCTGATCCCCATCCCCTCACCTCTTTTATTTTCTCTTCTTTCTCCCCTAACTCTGACATAAATGAAATTTATTTATTTATTTGTACTCCCTCTACTCTGGGTCAAGGCTGATGTAAGCATTCTCAGCTTTATTATATCACATTTTTTCATAGTTATTTTATATCCCACAGATAAGTGAGAGCAACCTGTATTTCTCTTTCTTCTCTGGCTTACATCACTCAATGTGGTATCTTCCTCACATGTTTCTTTTATATAGCATGTAAAAATAAACATTCTCCTTTGGGGAACTAGAAGTATAAATCTATAAACTGGGTGGTGTTGATAGAGATAACACCTGAACGCTGTGGTCTGAGCAAGTCATTTTCCCTCCGTGGCTGAATGCAGCTTTCATTCTACAGCAGTATATGAGTCCAGAATTATTTCCAAGGGCACCTTTAGGACTTCAAGGGGTTTCTGAAAACCAGATCTTGGAAACCTGGGAAATATGGTTTACAGGGTTGAATAAGTGCCTCCAGCAGGGGGCAGCACTGCTTAGACTATCACTTTGTGCCCTGCCTCATAGAAGACAATTAATGGGAAAAGGGGGATTTATCCAGAGTTATTAGGAGCATAAGCCATAATCAGGGAGTCTGTCTAGCCCTAGAAGACGTGCATTGTCAAGGCATCAACATTTTCTCAACAGGTGTGCCCTCCAGCCACCTTTTCCATGCACATGTTCATGGTGGTGTTGCCAACGCTGGTTTTCCCTCTGACTTCATCTGCTCTTTTTCTTCCTACTTGTTTCTTGCAGGAGGGTGAAGAAGAGGAAATATTTTTAAATAGAAATTTAAATGGTAGAAACACGAAGTCTTGCCAATCTTTCTATCCCCAGAATAAACTCTACTGTTTGGGTTTGGAGATGAGTTCCTGAGAGGTAACTCTTTAAGAAGACAACACCATGCAATAAAGATCAGAAATGGAGATCTTTCGTGAAGGGACAGAAAACTCTTTCTTTGGTTAGAAAAGGACCCTTCTCCCTGACCCCCACCAACCTCCAAATGTATTTATTGACCACTGATGCCCCCCCTTCAGAAGAAGGGACATAAAACAGAAATGATTGTCTTACTCTCAATCATGCCTGTTATTTCCATTTGTTGTTTGAAGGGAAAGGGGAAAGGGGGCTGGATGAATGTCTGCTGTTCAGGGTTCATTCCTGAAAAGAGCATAAGTGGTTCTGGGAAGCAAATTAGGGTTAGCCATGTGCAAGGTAAGCATTTAAATCCTGTACTCTTTCCAGCACCGTGTTGGTTTTTGCTTGTTTTAACTTTGATGATTCACCACTTGCCTTCCTTCTGTTGATGTGGCTTTTATGAGAACTGTTGGCTGCACATAAACTGGCTGTGACACTTATGAGGGTCCTCCATTGGGTAGCAGTGCTCACAGCTGGGCTCACCCTCCCTTCGTTGCAGTGTGCATCTGTATGCTCATCTGGGGAGACACATTTCTGACCTGAGTGCTGGCATCTCTGTTTAGCTGGGGTGCTCCCTAAATTCACACCTTTGAATCATGGTGCTTGCACACATCTGGCTGTGATATGGCTGGAAATTGTTTGAAGCCCCAGATATCTCACATAGCACAGCCGCCAGAATTCGTTCAGCGTATGTGGAGGCCCTAGGGATTCAACTCCTCACCCTGGCAGGCACTTTCTTAGCTCCGGTGCCCCATAAAATATATTTTGTTTTACTGATAGAATTTTTTTTTATAAATCGGGGCTGGAGAGATAGCATAGCTATGCGGCGTTTGCCTTGCATGCAGCCAACCCAGGAGAAACCTGGTCCAATTCCTGGCATCCCATATAGTCCCTCCAGCCTGCCAGGGGCAATTTCTGAGTGCAGAGCCAGGAATAACCCCTGAGTGCCACTAGGTGTGGCCCAGAAACTAATCAATCAATAAACATTTTTTAAAAAAGAAATTTTTTTAGAAATCAAACTTCTGGTCAAGAATGTAGCTCAACTTCATCTCTTACCATTCCTTTTTCCTGTCTCTCTCTTTTATTTCGTTTGTTTGTTTGTTTTTATTTTTTGGGTCACACCCGGCAGTGCTCAGGGGTTACTCCTGGCTCTATGCTCAGAAATCGCTCCTGGCAGGCTTGGGGGACCATATGGGACGCCGGGATTTGAACCACCATCTTTCTGCATGCAAGGCAAATGCCCTACCCCATGCTATTTCTCAGGCCCACTCTTCTTTTTCTTAGGCATCCATTGTACTGATATTATTTTTGACAGGGTTGCATAAATTGAAAAAAAAATAAGTCTTTCGAGCTTAGCATAGCAGGATTTCAAATCTGGCATTCACTTAAAATCTGCTTAACCTCAAACAAGTCACATAACAATTTTCAACCCTTTTTGGTCATCTCTAAGACAGGGACAGTCATGATTGTGAGAATACAATTGAGGAAGGACATAAGGCTTTGAAAAGAATTGGTGGTCCCCAAACGAAAACAGTTAAAAAATAAAATCAGCTCCTAAGAGAAGGGGAATGTGGACTGGGACCACCATTAACACGGGGTAGGAGTCAAAGGTATTTTTGAAGGATCATGGTTTTTGCTGCTATCACATAAAACCCTATACATAGGCAGAACTGAAAAAGGGTAGAGAGTTATTCAGGGGGCTGCCCTCAGTCACCAGGCTGTCATTGGGCCAGGCTGTACAGACCAAGTCTCCTGCCTCCTACAATTTGGAACCAACCCCTTACACTCTCCAAGATTTTATTTTCTCCAGGACCCACCAGTGTCTCTAAAATGACCTTGTTTACAGCCCCAAATGATGCACCCAGACTGCGCTTTTTAAAGCTGTTTTGAAAAATAGTGTATTACTCTTTGTTAGGAATAATGATACCGATTGTTCTGCCAAAATGAGCATGCCTATCACTGAAATAATTCAAAAAGCTATTTTTGTGGGTCACATTCCATATGATAAAAAACTGTCATTTTACTTGGCTTTAAAGAACACATCCCTCTGTGAAACTGCCCAGCATGCCATATTCCCAGAGAATAGGACACTTTGGCACAAAGAGTGTATAAATGACTCTTACTCCAAGCGGAGGAAGGACAGATAAATAAAGTCGACAGTTCACAGAAGAGGTCTTCATTACTAAATTATTTGGGGGAAGTTTCTTACCTCAAAAAAAAAAAAAAACTAATCCACAACAAATGTCCCTTTGGTGACATTTATTGGATATTCTTCTCCCTGTGCAAACTCAGAAGCTCTAAGAATGGGTGGGATGCCTCAGCATCATCCATTGCAAATCTGTCTTTCTCCCTCCCACCCGATCCCCATCTGGGAGAAACTGCATTGCTTATAGATTGCCCTGATCTGGTGCCTTTTTTTTTTTTTTTTTTTTAAAGAAAGCCTTCAAATTCTAGAGGCATCTATCTGCATTTGTCCAGGACAGACCTATCCTGGACCTCTGCTTCCCTCCAGTTCTAGCAAGCCAACCTAACCTCCATGTATGACCTCTGACCTGAGCAAGAGGGCAGGGGGTGCTGAGAAGCCACGTGTCCAGTCATGATGCTGTTCTTCCACATTACACTTGATCATCTGGACCTGAGGCTCCTGACCTGCCAAGAGCTGGTGGCACAGACACCAGGCAAACCAGTCTTGCTTCTGCCAAACTCCTAGAGAAACAGTTGTCTGAGCCTGCCATGTGGGAGGGTCAGAAGGAGAGTCCATTACAGCCACATACCTGTAGAAGGAGAGCCAGCATGTCCTTTCAAGAGGTAAACTCCATGCACATATGTGCTGGAAGTTACTTTCCTGCAAGGTTCCTTTCAGTTATTGGCTGGATGACTAAAAGTTAACAGTGATAAGTATTTGGTGTGAGAGGAGGGTATACATTTGATGTATATGGGAGCTCAACCACTCAGTCACTTCCCATCCCTCCACAGCCTCCCCTGTTTTATCTTGAGCAGAAATCTTTATTTGAAATCTAACAGGATCACCTGAAAATGTCTACAGTGAAACCTACTACTACAAAATGAGCCCAAATTATTACTGAAGCCAATTTTTAAGTTATTATCACTGCATAGTTAGATTATCCCAAAGAAAACGTTGATCTATAAAGATCATCTGCTTTTTTTCTTTTTATTCATAAGAATAAAGTCATGCATAAGCATGACTCCACCTTTGTACCCTTGTTAGGAAATGCTGTCAAATTTGCTTCCCTTTATATATTTTGTGTGCTTCAGAGAAATGGCTTAATGTACATGGGTACATCAGACTCTGTTTATCCTGTATAATTACTTGTTTAGTTTTTTTTTATTTCAGTAATTCTAGAAAGAGCATAGGAAACACTTAATTTGAATTTTTGTGTGACTTGTGTGATCCTTCAACCAAAATAAACCCTTTGAACTTATATGAACTTAAAAAGATCAAGTATTTATCAGATCATGCTTAAAAGGACATACATTCATCAGCATGCAGATTACTCAAAGCTCTGGTTCTCTGGGACCTCAGTAGAAAGGTAGATTAGGTTCTGTACTTTGAAAAGGTGGTCTTTATGAATTTTTAAGGAGTGGGAGGAGTATTGGGACCAGAATTATTTAGTACAGTGCGTAGGGTACTTGTATTTCATGCAGCAGATCTGCTTTTGATTCTTATCTCCCTGTATGGTCCCCTGAGGCCTGCTAGGAGTGATCCCTAAGCACAGGACTAGGAGTAAGCGCTGTAGACCATAAAGTGTTGCCCCAAAACAAACAAACAAACAAAAATGGAATTGGACTTCTTTGATTTTTAGTTGTTGAGTTTGAAGAAGGTGGTGCCTCTTCATCAGAGGCTGCACTATTGAGGTTGAATCTGGTATAAGCAATGAGAAATACTTGTCACCTCCCTTGTCAGATGACGGCAAGTACTGCTGGGAAATTTCCAAATCAACCCAAGCCTTATGCTAAAGATTAAGTCAACAATTAAAAGCACTTGATGATCAACAGAGTTCTAGCCTGGTTGTTTGGACTCAAGGGACTGTATTGTAAGTCAGTACTCCACCATTGCTTTTTCTTTCATGCCTTCAAATAGGACTTGACTTTTTTGCATGCATAAGCATGACTTTATACTTTATACTTTTTGAATGATTCTTTACATTCCTACCCCTATCCTGATTCTTAAAAGGCACCTTTATAAGGTTGGTTATTAAAGTATGGATCTCATGATTTCAGTGTTGTTCATCAGTTTAGCTATTTAGCTCTAATCCTCCTTTATACCAACCATAGACCTGAGGCCCCTTAATCCTTGTACCCCTTACTTCCTGTCTGTCTCTTCCTCCTCCACCAATCAATTTTCTTTTTCTCTCTTTCCTCTTTGTACTCTGGGACCAAGGATGGCCTAGGCATCTCCCCTCTTAAACATTACATTCCCTCATCCAGTTATCCTAAATACCACATATAAATGAAATCATCATTTATTTATCTTTATTTCTCTGACTTGCTTTCTCCTGGTTCCACCCAAGTTACAGCAAATTTCCTGATTTCATTGTTCCTTACAACTGCATAGTAGTCTCTTATGTCTATATATACCACATCTTTATGATCCACTTACCTAATTAAACTTGATCCACTTAAAATGATTTTGTTTACAATTTAGAGGGAAGAAAACATGAGGATTATAATAGAAAGGTCCTGGATTTTGAAAAACACCAACCTGGACTTGAACCCCCTGGTTTATCTCAATAGTTATGGTCATGTTTTTGGAATATTCTGAGATTCTTAATTTGTAAAATTGAAGCAATATCTACCTTGGTTGTTAGACAGCTGTGCATAAGTAGATAAAAAAAAATGTGTGTTCTGTTTATGACCAGGTCAACCATTTCTACTATGTTAACTATTAATTAGGTGACCATAAAAAAAATCTCAGTAACTCTCTGAATCTCATTTTCTTCAGCAAAACAAAGATAATAATATCTGGAATTTGGGGCCGGAGTAATAGCACAGTTGTGGGGCATTTGCCTTGCATGCAGATGATCTAAGTTGAACCCAAGTTTGAGTCCCAGCATCCCATATGGTCCCCCGAGCCTTCCAGGAGTGATTTCTGAGTGCAGAGCCAGGAGTAACCCCTGAGCCAAAAAAAATATTTGGAAGTGGAGAGAAAGTGTAGGAGTTAAGGTGTGTCCTTTGCATGCAACTAATCCAGATTGAATTACTAGCACCACATCTGACCTCTTGTGTACCACCAAGAGTGAACTCTGAGCACAGAGCCAGAGATCAAAACAAAACAAAAATACACAATCTATTTCACAAGGTTTTGAAGACCATGAAATGCTAACAACAGCCATAAAGTACTGAGCATATTAATAGTTGGTGAACTTCAAAATCTTTTCTTTTCTTAGCAATAGCAAGGAAATCTTCTAGTGTCTATTCCCAAACCAAGAATTCTCTCATGATCTGGAGATTAGTGAGAGCCTTTAGGGGCCCCCAAAATGCATTCTATATCAGCCTGAATTTTCTTCAAGAAAATATTTCCACACTACCACCCAATTTGTCCAGTCTGATATCCACATGTGACCTGCAGAAAAAGCAGGAAATGTGTGTAGTACATGACTCTTTCCTGAGCAGCTCTTGCTCCTTTGCCCCAGAGACCTTTCCTAACTGAGTCCCACACAGCTGCCGAAAGCACAGCAAAGAGGCAATGGGCAAGGCCCTTCCATGATTGGTGGAAATAGTAGCCAACCTGGAAGACACAGTCTCAACAGGTATTTTAGCATTCTCAACATACAATGGAGGCCAATCACTTTCCATCTTTATCTTAGTGGTCTGTTCCTTCCACACTATAAGATCATGGCTACACCTTTCTCCCACCACAGGGGCTCCCCTTGTCTGTGTAGGTCGAGAAGATCAGACTTTTCACAAGCTTTTGGCTCAGTGACTTTCTACTTCTTCATCTTCTATGGATCATTTAGGGAAGTGTGTGGACTGTTTCTGTGTCATATTGTCAAATAAACTCCTATCCACAGAGCAGAGCACTTTTTCATTTTTAGATTTTAGTTGCATCTGTCTATCTGGTGCTGAATATGAGCAGCACATATAGTCAGATTCAGGACTCACCATACATTACATTGGAAAAGAAAGACCAGATTGATGTATGGGTTTATGGTGCCACATTCACTGTCTTGTGGGGCTTTTGGTCATGGATCCTACCAAATGGATCTTTTCTCTGTCCAACAAATTTTATTTGGTCAGGATATTCTGTGTGTGGTGTGTTTACCCAGATTCAATCTCCCAAAAGTTCAAATAGCAATGAGCATTCGTAAATTTCACCATCTGTTGTGCCAACATGTGCCAGCAGATTATCCTACTGGAATTCTACAATAGGTCAAGGTCACATCAAGGAACACAAGCTTCTCAGTGACCTTGATCCCTAATGTATGGAGCCTCTTGGCACTGTCTGCTTTTCTCAGTGCAATAATGGGAATGTCACTCACCTGCTCACAGAGGGAAAACTTGGCAGACTTTACAAGTCCTCACTTTCTCTTTGGCAGCACGAGTAGCTGATAGGAATCCTAGTCCTCCACCTCAAATGAGGACCAAATGCAGCTTGATTGAGAGTTTCTTTAAAGTGGCTATATGCCCTCATTCATGTTTCATTATTGGGTTTTCATCTTATTCGGACTTGAACTTGGTTAAAAAAGGGTTGGGGGGGTATTGACTGTGGGATCAGTAGTGATTTTATCTAGATGCCTCCACTTTCCAAACCCCTCAGTGTACCTTTGATCCCCATTCCCACCCCAGAATCTAGCCACTGGGCTCAGGACCTCTTAGGTTATGAGAACCACTGTGAAACCAATATACACATACTACCATTGTTCTCCCTGAGACTTCAGCTCACCTCAGGCAAAGCCAGGGCACCATGCTGGTCCTCAAAAATATTCTTCAATATTTCTTTCTTCAAATTCTGTCTTCTATTTAGAAACTAAGCTTTTAGAAAAGGAAAATTGGGGTCAGAGAGAATAGTAAAGTGAGTAAAGCACCTGCCTTGTGCACGACAGACCTGGGTCCAATCCCTATTACCACATACCACATTACCACATTACCCCTGAATACCCCTAGGAGTTATCCAAGAGTGTAGAGTCAAATCCTGAGGGGCCAGAGTGTTAGCACGGTGAGAAAGGCACTTGCCTTACATACAGCTAACCCAGATTCAATCCCCAGCATTCCCATAAGGTCCCCTGCTAGGCATAATTTCTGAGCACAGAGACACGAGTAACTCCTGAGTGTTGCCTAGAATCAAACAACAACAACGACAAAAAGAGTAAACCCTGAGCACTGCCTGTTCTGTCCCCATTCCTCCCCCACCATGCCTCCCCAAAGAACAAGAACAGAAAACTTACAAATGGAATCTGGCTTCTGCCATCATGTAGTCTCAGACTGAGAAGCTTGTGCTACAGAGAAAAGATACAGAGAAGGGGAGAGGATCCAATCCTAAATCAAAACCCCCAGCTCTGTTATTCATGTGTCTGGCAGCAAGAAGCACCCTGTATTCCACACAAAGTTCTTTACCTTCCTTGGAGAAACAGAATCAACCAGGGAAGGAAATATCCTGTTCCTGGCACTCTAGCTATTTGTACAGGGAGGTAAGGGGGCCAGGAGCTCAAAGGCTTGTTTCCAAGGCATCTCGGTCCATCATTTCCAGATTGCTCTTAGAAGGCATTTTAACTGGTTGCAAACAGATGCCATGTTGCATCCTTCTATTCTTATAAATTGTTTACAAAATGTGGAAGAGTCACTAAAACACAAGAAGGTTTCTCTAAGTTGTGTGGCAAAGGTGGCCCATACTTGCATCTTTTGTCTCTCTAAGATTTCAATGCATGAGTTGTAACAATCAGCAGCCAAAGGGCCTGAGCTTGTGCCTTACTGCCTTCCCCATCTAAGAAAGCACACTTAAAAAGTATTTATTTAGCAGATGGCTTTAAAACTAAAGTCTTCTCTTCTGGCCCCATACATCTAACAAAACATGTCTGAAGTGGGGGGTGAGGGCCTTATACGTATCCAGATTGAATTTAGAGTCCACTGAGAACCCTGGATTAATATACGGAGCTTTTCAAAAGACTCTATCATAAACGTTAATATACCCATACTCTGTGCAATGACTAAAAAGGTCAAATAAAACATTTTGTTCCACCCAGGGCAAAAAAGGGGTCCCTGCCAGACCTAGATGGTTTCTTCCCTGTTTGTAAAAGTTGCCCAGCACTGTGACTCACCCTGCCTCCAGCACTCTGCAGTTAGAAGTGACCTCAATCTTGAGGAGACCTGCAAAACAGGTTCTAAAAGTGCAGTGGTTAGTGGAGCGATTACTGAACTCAACCCTCCTCCACATATCCAAAAATAATAATAAACAAATACTTTGGGGTCCCCCCCTCCCTAGATACACACGTGCACACAAAATCTTCTATCTCCTTTTGAAAAATGGTTCTTCAAGTGCAGACTGTTAATACAGCGAGTAGGTAGGACACTTGTCTTGCTCACAGCTGACCCTGGTTCAATACACACCACCCCTGATGGTCCCAAGAGCCCTTCAGGATTGACCTCTAAGTCCAGAGCCAGGAGTAAGCCCTGAGCACAGTTGGGTAGGCAGCCCAAAAACCAAAAACAAAACAAAAGTCCTTCTTTGACATACTTCCCCATTTCCCAGGACTCTTTTTTGTTTTTTTTTGTTTGTTTGTTTGTTTTTGGTTTTTTTTGTTTTTTTGGGTCACACCCAGTGGTGCTCAGGGCTTACTCCTGGCTGTCTGCTCAGAAATAGCTCCTGGCAGGCACGGGGGACCATATGGGACACCGGGATTCGAACCAACCACCTTTGGTCCTGGATTGGCTGCTTGCAAGGCAAACACCACTGTGCTATCTCTCCGGGCCCCTCCCAGGACTCTTGGTCTGTAAATATTTGGCTTCATCTACTTTAGCATAATTTGAGAAGTAGGTTTTAATTGGAGGCACCAAGGAAATGGAGGAAATGTCCCAGGCATAAATAACTGCTTTCTTAGGTAGAAAGTTTAAAAAAAAATAAAAATTTTTAAAATTTTATTGCCCTTACTGAAATGAGGCATGACAGGGAAAACTCCCTCCCAGAACTTTCCACCTGGTATATTTCAGAGCCTCCCAGTGATAGTACAGTGAGTAGAGTACTTAGTTTGCCAAACCCTAACATCCCATATAGTCTTCTGAATCTCTCTACGTTCAATCCCTGACCCCTGAGAGTCAGGAGTAAGCCTTGAACAATGCCAGGTGTGACCCCAAAACAAAACAAAAGTGGAACATCTCATGTTGGAACAGAATGATCCTGGTCTCTGATTCTCCACACCAGGAAAGCTCTGGCTATAAAGCTCAGTGGCTGACCTCAGGACACTTTTCTATAAAGAGACTAATTCTTGTGTAAGTAGAAATTGTCAAAGAAAAGAAAACAATGCAGGAAAAGTTTATGGAAAGGTGTCTTCAAGTATAGGTAGTTTGAGCTTCTTGCTTTTGCTTTCAAACAAAAATCTTTGAAAATTTGCTGAAGTTAAATATTCCAGGATGGCTTGGTGAACATGTCAAAATCAGAAAGCTAAAAACAATTTTTTTTAAAGTGTTTCCAAGTATCTACCATCAGAATTTGTCTGGGCTCTGCTTTTGCTCTGTAGTCAAGCTTGGTGGAAGGATTTGACTGTTCCACTTACATGTGTTTTTTCTGAGTGAGCGAAGGAGAGGGAAAGATGAACACAAAGCAGGAAAGTCTCACTAAGGTGAAAACTATAGAATCAAGCTGTTACCATATTTTCAAACACTTTTATTTCTATTTTTCATCACACACAAGAAAAAGAAAGGTACAATTCTGATCATGTCAGTCAACATATTGAATGAATACAGTTTGTTTCCCCCATTTTCAACTAAAAAACAAAAAGGTGGTAATGTCATAAGCACCTATATCTTTGTTGGCTGCTTAGATTTTTCTTACCTGTTCTAACAGAGCATATGAAGAATGACTCTCTTGGTAACCAACTGGTTCCTTTTGCACACAAGAGTGCCAGAAGTCATCTCCCTGAACTTGCAACCTTGGCCTTGCATTCCAGGTGTCCATTCTTGTGTTACTGAACACACCCCACAGTGAGACAAAAGATTTATAATTACAAGAGTCTGTCATGAAGGAAGATGCCAGCAGGAACCTACACCACCCACTATGAGATTGTTCTTGGCCTGGTAGCCGAGGCGTGGCACCTTTGCACATGGCAAGGCGAGTCGTCCTGTCTTAAGTGGCAGTAATGCTAGGGGATACTTTTCTCCTTTGAGTTATATTATTATCCCCTTGAATGAAGCATATCTGGGCTTTGAATCATGCCTCTAAGAAATGCCCGCACCCATCTCACCCTACCATATGCAAATTCCACTTCTCCCTAGAATCCCAGCAGGGAGAGAAGAAGACTGGGAGTTTAGTATGATGAAAGTTGCTGGGCTCAAATGTTTGCTTGCTTGTGCTCAGTCACTAGGGCAGTCCAAGTGACATATTTAACGAGGCAGAACAAGAAATTGATCCCCGCACTATGGAGTCTTTTGCAGAGGAGGCTGAGTTTTGGAGCAGACTAATGGTAAGTGGAATGGAGTGTTTAAATATACAGGGTGTCATGCTGGGACATTTTCCTGGTGGCTTTTTCTAAAATTAATATGAAAGGAAAATGTATCATCCAAGAATGGTAGGCTGACTTTAGCTTTCCTAAATGGAATTTAGCTTTTCTAAAATGAAGCATGCTTTCTGCAAACCAAATGGTGTTAGTGATAAATTATCTTGGAGAAACTGTTTGGGTGAAAATGTTTCTAATTTCATTGATGAGGAATACTGAATGACTGTGAGCATAAAAGCATATAAGACATGATCTTATTGAAGCAATGTGACTTGTTTGAAAAAAGGTATTAGAAGGTCCCACTAGGTTCTGAACATAAATGAAGCAGTTCTGGCAACTTTGTGTTAAATTATTAGTTTTTATTTTTCTTAAACATGCCTATTTAAAGATATTACGTGTATATTTGTGTGCATATATTATGATCAGAGGAGCTGCTAAGTTGCATAGTAAGATCTATCTAGAGCTAATTGCGTTGATTTCTGAACTAGATGCATTCAGAACTGTTGTTTCCTTTATGCCGCTGTTGTCTCCTGAGGTCACTTCAGGTGAATTGGTCAAGTCACAAAACCCTTCTGGATGGGAAAAATCCCAGATCTCATTGCCTAAGCCAATCATTTCATTGTAGAGTTGAATAAATTGAAATTCTCCTGCTTGCATGTCCCATACCCATCTTGCACTTCACTTCAGTGCTTTCTCAGTTAATATTGAGCTACCTGTCACGTAGTATAAATTTTCATTTTGTCCTCGTCTCTCTACTGTAAACTTAGATTTCATTGGAAATGGAAGATTCTGTTGCAAATGTAGGTAAATTTTATATTGGATTGTATAATGGATTCTCTTTTCACGTTGGGTAACAATATGACTCAGCTCAATTTTTCCTGGTAGTAGAACTTGTATTACTTTCTTTTAGAACACAAAACTCACTTCCAGACAAAATTAAAACTCTGGTTCCTAGAGGAAATCTTTAAAGGAAGCTAATGCCTTAGACTTCAATGTTGTCTATAAATTGGATGCTGGCTGTGTGCTTTAGGAAAAAGATAGATTTAAAAAAAATTTCCCCAGAAAAAAATTAAAAGCACAAGTTTTTTTTGACACTCTCCTTTTTTGACCCAGGTAATTTACTTATCTAGAAAATCCAAAAATAGTATTCTGGCATCTTAAACATTTCTGTTTTTAATTTTTTAATAAATTTATTTATTTAAAGAAAATGTTTCACATAGCTGACATAACTGATCCTAATACATTTGTTTCAGGATGACAAAAAGCAAAGTTATTAAAAATAGAAAGAAATTAGAAATTCTTAAAAAAAAAAAAAAAAAGGATTGGAAAAAGAAGAGGAGAGTTCATTAGCAGTTATTTTCATGAAAATTGTTATACCACCAAGAAAATCATTAGTAAAATAGCAGCAGGTTTGGAACACTCTTTAAAAAAAAATAGGAGATACAATAAAAAAAGATGTATATTTGTGACAGTTGTTGTTGTTTGCATAGGCACAGAAAAATATAGAAGAAATTGGAAGGAAAAACCTATGGCCTAAAAACAAGGACATCTTACCCCTGAAGTATTTGGCATAAGACCAGCTCCAGGCTCCAGGCATACTATGTTGTCCAACCCCTTAGTCATTCTCTGAGGTTCGAGAAACAGCTCTTCGCTGTCACAGTTGTTGCTGTCAGGTTTCTGTAGTTATAGATCCTGGTTTCTGTACAGCTCCTATGTCTAAGTATGGGTAGTGTGTAGTGTCTTCTGGTTTCATCTCACCATTAGGTAGCATTGCAGAAAATTCTGCCCTGAAAGCAGACTATTGCTCTTCCTAGGTTGTCAGGGTGTCATAAGACCCATCTTTGGAGTAAGTCAGTACCATGGGGGTAGTGGGGCCTTCCTTGGTAGAATTTTTATTCCTGGTGATGGTGTAAGAGACCCTATTTGTTTCTGTAGATGGTATCCATGGTTCAGGGGTGACTGGTCAATGTTTGACCTACTAAAGTCTAAGTCAAGCCACTATGGCATCTTAAACATTCTATTTTTTATTTCTATGATTTGTTTCTCAAAATGTCTTCTTATTAGGATATTAATGCAAAACTCTAGGAAAAATCAGGCAATTTTATATATGTGTATGTGCTTGGCAGGTTAATGGTCTCTTACCCCTGTCAATGACCCCAGAGATGAGCTTGGGGAGCTGTTAGCACAACAGTTATTTTCAGGAAAAAAAATAAAATATCTAACTCAGACTCCCAGGAACAGACACAGCCAAGGGCCTGGAGGGAAGATGACCATGATGATCCAACAGCTGCTCAGAAGTCTGTGCAAAGCAACAAAAATGGAGTTGGGAGATCCTGGAATCTGTTCATATTGGTTTTTTATGTTCAATAACATGCCCATCATTAGGTCAGCAGGATTTGATCTGTAGAGCATGAATTGGAAGATTTAGAGCTGTAATGAGGGTTTGGCTCCATCTGGCTAGCGAGCAGGATTGGAGTGAGAATGTAAGAGTCTCCATAAGAAAATTGGTGATTTTATGACAGATCCTCTGCATCCATACTTCACAGGTGGGTCTAGTCTTAGTTAGTACTAAAGGTCGCATGTTGACATTGATGCTTATCAGCATCAATTAAGGATTTGCTTTCAGGGCCATGTATACAACCTTGTCTTGATCACTAGCATCCATCCCAAGCCCACTAGGAGTAATCCCTGAACAAAGAGGAGTAAGACCTGAGCACTGACAGGTGTGACCAGAACATAAAAACAAAGACAACAATTTGCGTTCATGCTAAATGTAATTGATTGATGCTTCTTTCTTCATAGAAAACAATTGCATCTAGTAGTTCCAACTCACAAGTTTGCTTCCACATATAATTCAAATCCTCAAGACTACGTACTTTTCTGGAAGCGTTCATGGATTGGATTCATACCCTACATGAGGTTTAGCACAACTTCAACACAAAGCTTCAATCAGCAGTGGGCATCATATATATATATACAGGATATTATAAGATATTATATGTGATATTATATACATTATATAATATATACTGTATATGTATATATAATGGTTCACAGTCAACACTGGGCTTGGTATATAATGGTCACAGTCAGCTCTGTATATGGTGTACACTGAGCCACAATCATAAATGCGCCTGATGTATGGTGGGGCCACACCATGTGTATTGGATTGTAGTCATCAGGGAATGTGGTCTACAACGGGGACTACGATGGGCCAGATTCAGCAATGGGAACATTTGGAGGAAGTGAGAAGTGACAATTGGCTATGTAGTTTAGTGTTTTCATTACTATTCAGGAGATCCTAGCTATTTCTCTTTTTTTTTTCAAGCCTAAAACTTACATTTGCCCTTCTTCCTTTGAGCTTATCTGGACAGAAAGCATAAGGTAAGCACTCATGACCTCTGTACATAGTTTCTGCAGAGAACACACAGGAAGAAGAAGAATAGTAAAAATATAATTGAGAGACCAGTTCCAGTGACATGAAACAATTAGGGAATGCAATGATATCTAATTTGAGAGCAGTGAGTATGGTTCAGACATTAAGTGGAAGGGCGATTCTGAAGCCAGGGAAGTCAAGGAAGGCTTCGTGAAGGCAGTAGATGCAGACTGACAGTTACCATTGAAGAAGAAGGTCAGGTTCATGTGAAACTATTCTGGTTCTTGGGAAGAGTAGTGTTATTGAACAGGAAATGCTCAGTGAGTACCCAGGAAAAAGTTAGCAGGACAAATTCAGGAGAGCTTTAACAGCTAACACAGTTGAGGGAAATGGAAGCCCTGAAGTCTGGAGCTAGTCACAGGTCAGAATAAAGTCATGTTGTCCTGGAAACAACATTCTGATCATTTACAAGGTGAATTCTAATGGCATGTTGCAAAACTTCAACATTGATTTTGTAAAATGATGTACAAGCATAATACACTTAATATACAAAACACTAAATTTTATAGACAAAAACTAAGTTTGAGTCTGGTGATAGTACAAGTTGAAAGTGAAGAAAGTGGTATGTTTCAAAGAAAAAAATAAGTAAGGCTAATGATGGCTGGGACCCCATATGTAAGAACTATGTGACATAGCTGGCTGATTCGCATCTGGAAGTCTACCTTTGCTTGGGATCAAAGCTAAGTCCGATCCTGCTTTGATCCACTCCTATAAATAACCAACTTTCTCTTACTTTTCTCCCAGTTCCCTGAGTTAACCAAACCCTTCCTAGAAAAATGCCCCAGGCACCAGAAAGATGATGTTTCTTTTACTCTTTGAACTACTAAGATTCAGAAGATCTGAATAGCAATTGGCATTTTGATTTTGACAGGACAGTCCAAAACTAAGAAGCTGTGTCTGTCCCCTGAAGCTACTATCTAGATCTTGATCCCTTCCTGACTTCCCTGCTTCATCAGGACCAGGAAATATTGGCGTAGATGATCCCTGATCTAACCAATCCCTTATTTTTCAGAAAGAGAAACTAAGGCACAAAAAAGTTAAGTAGCATTTCAAATATTACCCAAGAAGCGGGTATTACTACAGGGAGTAAAACTGACTTTGGCTTGGATCCCTGACTTTCTCTTCTGTCTTTTGGGGGACTGTTGTGGTCCCTCAAATCAAGGCCCAGAAAGGCCCCATTTTAGCAAAGTGGCTAAAGACAGGTTGTAACATTAGTCAGGAGAGACATTCTCAAGAGAACTCTTAGAAAAAATCCTGAAAAATGGTATTCTTTGATGGTGACTTTGTTGTAAGTTTATTGGATTTTATTGCTGACTTTATTGTTTACTGACTACTTAACAATTCCAAAAAAGACCATGCTTCATGATTAGAATTTTCTCTTCACAACAATTGGTTGTGTGTGTGTGTGTTAGTGTGTGTGTGTGTGTTTAAAGTTGTGTTTGAAAATAGGTTCTTCTAATATACTCTGTGAAGCATATGTGCTGAAAATGGCCCAAATTTTTAAAGGCAAGTTACTGAAAAAAGGAATATTGGCCTGGTTTGACTTGTCCACCTGCCTCTGGCAAGCTGAAGTCCTTGCCCTCTGGACGGCCCTGTGGGCCCTGTTAGGCTGGTCTGCAGGTTGAATGTGCAAATGACATTGGCAGTTGGCTGGAGCCTCCTGCACGCACCGTCCCCCTCGCTGGCTGTGCTGTGATCTCGGGGCCCATGGCGAGCAGTAGGGGGGCGGCGCTCATCCTGCTGCTCATTATTGATGTGGCTTCAGCAGCCTCTGCCTGGTCTCTGTCCAGTGCAGTGCTGGAGGCAATTCAGAAAGCACCTGCTGGCATCTTGGCTTTACAGAAAGCGGGTTGTGTGCCAGGGCCTGGGGATCTGGGGCGCCTGGGAACAATGTGAAGGTCAACCTCTTGGCACACCGTAAGTGATTTCCATGAAAGGCAGGATTCTTTTCTGAGTGCATTTCAATCCAGACTCTGAGCAAGGTTGGCATTTAGATTTTGGGCCTAAACACACTCCAGATAGCCTTTACCTGGGCTGGATGAAAGTGGGAAGCTTGGCAGGGCATTGGAATCAAATAAATGTATGTACTTTGAATGTATGTATGTATGTACAGAGAAGAAATCTATGTACTTTGAATTTGAGAAAAACTTCAATTTAATACTTCATCTTTCCTTTCACTGCTTAAGCCTCATTCCCCCCCTCAAGGATTTATGCTGCTCTGGTTGCTTCCTTTTACTTAGGTGGGGGTGAAGAAGAAGGAAGGGGAGGGAGGAAGGGAGTGTAAAGTCTCTTGTTTCTTCCTAAACTCTTGAAGCATTTGATTTAACAAGATGTCTCACTCACCTGAGTAAGAACCTGACAGATTTCGTCTTTAATTTTCAGTCGAGAGTCTCCATCTGTTATGCAAGAATATAGGGCATTAAATGAGAGGCAGAAACTCTTTCAAGTATTGGACTGAGTCCACAGTAAAAAAAAAAAAAAAAATATATATATATATATATATATATACATATATATATATATGGAAAAGTTCGTTTGATCCTAGGCCACATTGCTATAATGTGGTCTAATTGCTGCAATAAATGAATGATGACACCATGATAAAGAAAATTACATGAACTATATATTTCACAAGCAAATAGAGAAGAGCTGTAGAATGTGTTTCTTGGATATTATCTCATTTAATCTTCATAATGCCCTATGTCCTTCTAAATTAGATGAGGTCACAGTCTGGGTGAGTTATTTTTTTTTTAGGTGTACAATTTCAGAGGGATACAGGTAAACTGAATCTCGTGGCAAAGCAGGGCTTTTTATGAGTCTAGAGTAAAACCTCCTGGAAAGATGGTTTAAAAAAATGCCTAGATAAATAGTACAGTGGGCAAGGTGTTTGCTTTGCATGTAGCTGACACAAATTTGATCTCTGGCATTTCATTTAGTTAGTTCCCCAAGACTCCCTAGGAGTAATTTTTGAGTACAGAGTCAGTAGTAATCCCTGAGCATTACAGGATATACCTGGAAACTAAAACAAAATAACAACAACAACATAGGTTTCTGGGATAAGGATAAAGCCTAAAGAGCCCCACATTTGATTCTTGGTAATGCAAGGTCCCCAAATTATTTTGAGGTGTGACCCTGGTCACCTCTAGCAATTCTGGGCCCACCCAAGCAACAAAGTATCAGCAAGTCAAGCATTAACTATCTAGCCTCCTTGGTTAAGTATTACTATGACCATGGAGCCCCTGAGCATTTATGGAGACATCTCAACAAACAGTCTCATCAATGTGTACTTCCCTCTAGAATTTTTGATTCAGTGGTCTGTGAGCCACCAATTTTGCATTTCCCCCATCAGTTTCACTATTGTGATTGTTGTAATGACTCAGGGTGTTATCCACTTGTATGTAGGTGAGCTACTCGGTTGTGGCAACAGCGATCACACTTAGTGTCTCAGGTGGTGCTGAGGATAAAACTTGCAGCCTCAAACCCACAGCACAGGCCCATTTCCATTGACCCATGATCCCTACATGTCTTTTTTACCCCACTTGCCAGATGATGCCAATCAATGCTGCTGGCCCTGGAAGACACTTTGAGGGTGACTGGCATAAAGTTTAAAATTGAATTCAGCAGAAAGCAGTAAAGTCACCCAAGATATTTACCCTCGAGAAGAGATCCCCTAGAGTGCCAGAAAGCTCCTGCAGCTATGAAGGATGGGGCCATGTAAACCGTGAGGTACCAGTCAGAGACATGGCTATGGAGGTAGGATGTAGTCTGAGTTAGGAAAGGGAGATGAATGAGCCTTCTGGAGAAGCAGCAACTCAAGAAACTGGCTCGGAAGGACATTGAATGCTACTGACAACACATTGCTCCTGCATTCTCCTCAAATTCACCCCTCCATCCTTCCCAGCCTGGCCTGCTGGTGTCTAATCATGCCGCCTGAATGACACTCCAATGAATAAGAAAGCACAAGTATGATTCAAGCCCACAGAGCCTAAGTGTGTGGCAAATGATACCATATAAATTGGTGCCATCTGTGCCATTTGCAAAACAAATGGCAATTATTTTGAACAGTTGCTAAAACAAAGTCCTTTAGCGAGGTATTTTTCAGAACAGATCCAGTCGTAAAGCGATCCCTAACTCTTCAGTAAGGGACAGTGCATCAGATGGTGTTTCAATAATCTGTCATCCAGATGCTAAAAACTGAAAGAAGAGCCATTAGTTAAAAAGATCCTTGGGCTGAAGTGATAGCACAGTGGATGGAACATTTTTTGCCTCACACACAGCCAACCTATGTTCAATCCCCAGCATCCCATATGGTCCCCAGAGCCTGCCAGGAATGATTTTTGAGTGCAGAGCCAGGAGTAACCCCTGAATGCCACCAGGTGTGGCTCCAAAACAAACACAAATAGAAATGATGTTTTCAAAGAAAAAGAGAGGAATAAAGAAAAATGGCAGCGATTGCCACTATCACACCTTTACTATATTTTTTACTCTTATCCTTTAAGGAAAAATAATACAATTTACTGAACTTAAAAACAAATAACTGTAGTAGAATACCTGTCTCGAATATAGGCAGGAGATGGGAAGGGGGGAGGGGGTAATGTTGCACTGCTGAAGGGGGGTGTTCTGTTTTTATGACTGTAACCCAACTATGATCATGTTACTTAAATAAAAAATATATTAAAAAAATGAAAAGAGTAACAGATATGAATGACAGAAATCCTGACCCACTGAAGAAATCTGAGTCAGGAAAAGAATACCAGGATTAAGGCACTTGCCTTTCATGCTGCCAGCCCTGGTTAGATCCCAGCTCGAAGAGGTCCCTTCATCCAAGTACCACTAGGAGTGACCCCTGAGGATAGATCTGGGAGTAATTCCTGAGCGAGCACTGTCTGGTGTGGCCCTAACAAACAAATAAATGAAAATCTGTATACATTGTTGGAAGTACTTTTTTTTAATCAATGATAATCTTTGAGTCTTTGAATGTTTTTGAGATATTTAGAAGAAAAAATTTAGACCAGAATACACAGAGAGAGAAATTAAGTTTGTGTGGTAGGGGAGAAAAGCATTCTCTTCCAAACAATCTTCCTGATGGTCTGATGAGCTGGTCCAGTCCCTTCCACCTTTTGCTCTGGGTTTGGTTGCTGGTTTGGGATTTAGCTATCCTCAGGCAAGCCCTCTGCTTCTTGGGTTGTAAGAGCTCTGGGATCCACTCTCCCTGGACCCAGTGTTCATTCTTCTCTTCTTTCCTTTTTGCTCTTGCTCTCCTTCTGTTCCCTCTCTTTCCTGCCTTCTTTTCTTCCTTTCTTCTGCCCACTGTCTGTCTTCCTGAAAATAAGTGATGAAAGATCTGGCAGTCTCTGACAACCTGCTCCCCACAACAGGTAACTTTCCCCATACAGAATGATTTCTTTTCTTATAACTGAGACCAGGAGTTACGGTGCTCCCAGGAGATAAAAACACTTATATGGATGTGTTTATGTTTTGGAATGATAATATTTGTCCATATGAAAATATGTGTGATTCCTTTCTGCCACACCATATGGCATATTACTATTCATAATCCAAACAGGAGCAGCTGCTACTGAATGTGAGAATGAGTTTCCTTGAAGTAAAAAATGGGCTATTGGAGGCTGCACTTAGTTTCCAGCTTCCTGGATGATCTGCCAGAATCCTATGGATGGGTCAGTTCCAGGAGTCCGTGATGTGCTTTATAAATAGCTCAGATGTTCATCTTTCTGCCCACTTTCCTTCCTTTTCTTCCTGTCCTCCAACCCTCCCAGCATACAGATTGTGCTCCACAGAGCCATTTTACCTGCAGAACATGAATGGACTTGAGTGATCCTAAGCTCTTGGGTCTGGAAGCATCTGTAGAATTGTTGATGACTGATAAGAGCTGTGAAGGGGCAGGGGAGAACATGGTGTATATTTGCCCTAGTGCTCCATGTGGCTCCCTGTATGGCCAAACCACACTAGGTATTTGTGGTTTAACCAGAGTCCTGAAGGCATTGAAATACTGATTCATTTCCTCCCTGGGCCCACTAAGCCAGAATTAGAGGGTAGCACTTTTCACAGACCCGTTGAATGTGGTTTGCAGCAAGCCTTGGAGCCAAGGAGAGTACTATTGGGTAGGATGCTTGCCTTGCAGATTTCCAACCTAAGATAAATCCCTGACATCCCATATGGTTCCCTGTCATTCCATATGGTTTCCCCAAGCCCCACCAAAAGAAAACTCTGAGCAAAGAACCAGGAGTAAGCCCTGAGCACTGTCAGGAGTCATGGGGAAAATAAAGAAACTCTAGGGCCCGGTGCAGTGGCACAAGCAGTAAGTGTTTGCCTTGCATGAGCTAATCTAGGACAGACGGAAGTTTGATTCCCCTGAGTCCCATATGGTCCACCAAGCCAGGAGTGATTTCTGAGCGCATAGCCAGGAGTAACCCCTGAGCATCACTGGTGTGGCCCAAAATAAAAAATAAATAAATAAATAAATAAATACAAAACAGAAAAGAAAGAAACTCTAAAGGTGTAAAATGGAAGTGACTGTGGCAGAGGGACTTGAAGCCACTAGAGGAACCTCCATAATCAATCATCTAAAATATTCTTATTTAAGTCTTAAAGATAACTCGGTGGGCTCTGCTTAGTACATAGGAGGCCTGGCTTCTATGCTTGACACTAGCATGTTTCCTCAAGAACTGCCCGGATTCAGCATAAAACCAAAAACAGCCCCTAAGCACTTTATGGAATGACTCAAAAACAAAATTGCTCCCATTTTTACTGATAATATTTAAAAGACTTATATCATAGCATAGTCATATAGGCATGTTATTCCCTCTTAAAAGTTGGAGGTTTATAAAAGTTGGAGGTTTTAGAAAATTCAAATATGTGTTCATCCATCCCATGGGAAGTAGCCACGCCATTTGGCCACACACTGGCATAAGAAGTCCTGACCAAGTTATGCCCAGCCTGAAAGGGTAGGCAGATCATTCTTTTTGTTTTCTGCTCTCTCTGCCTGATGGAGCTTAACTCCTGGAGAGTTTTCATTGAGAGCTTTCCTGTTACTCTGTCAGGGGCAGTATCGATAGGCAGTGCTGAAATGGGGAGATGGTCTCTGTCCTCTCTTCCCACAGCAGACAGCCCTGATTTTCCTCATCTGCCCACAACCATCTGTCTTTTTCAGGTGTCTATTTGTCAGTTCTCTAAGTACCTGCTACTTTTATCACAAGTTATAATAGGGTGATTTATTAAAGTCATTCTCCTCACTCAGTCCCAAGGAGTGGCTACTTGATATGAGAGACTTGCTCTGCCTGCCTGGCCTTTCACCGCAGTGACCCACCTCGGGTTGTTACTTACCTCTGTCACCCTGAACTTGTTAAGAGATCCGGGAAGCAGATCCCAGTCTGTTCCTTCAGGGAACACTAGGTACATAAACTGCATATTTCCAAAATGAGATATATGGCAGATTCCTAAATTATCTTTTTGCATTTGATTTTGATTGTGTGTCTGTGTCTGCTCCTAATTTCTGGATTTTCTTATCAGAATCAACCTGCCCAGGCCAAGGATAGTGCATAATTGTTGTGTCCCCTATGACGTGACTTAAATTCTATAGTTTCTCCCTGATAGATGAATCTTGAGCTGTGTAGTAGGCAGTCAGACATGCATGGGATGCTACCATTTCTTTTGTTTGTAGTTGTTTCTTTGCCCCCCTCCCCAATGATATTTATGGTATATTCCTAACTCATTGCTGGGGTTACTTATGGCAGTATTCAGTGGACCATGATGTACTGGTGATCAGGCAAAGTTATGCTTCCACCCATTGGGTCATCTTTCTAGTTGCTGATATTTCTTTCTGATTTGTATTTGTGCCCTGCAGAAAACCAGCTGCTACTCTCTGCCCCTTTGGTTGTGCTGCTAAGTAAGTTCTAGCCTCTGCAGTCCATAGCTTGGGGGCAGGGGAGTCTTTTCATGTGTACCCAGAAATAGGACCTCATGATACTTTCTTCTTCTTAGAGGAATTCCTACTTTAAAAAATTCTTAACTCTGGGGCCAGAGCAATAGCACAGCAGTAGGGTGTTTATCTTGCATGTGACCAATCAGGATGGATTGGTTATCCCATATGGTCCACCAAGCTTGCAGAAACAATTTTTGGAACAGAGCTAGGAGTAACCCCTGAGCATCACCAGGTATAACCCAAAACCAAGAAAAAATTCTTAACTTCTATTTTATAATGATGTTGCTATTATGGAGTTAATATAAGATATTGAAGTGTTTTGCTTTGTTTTATTTGTGGACAACATCCAGTAGAATTCAGGCATTATGCCTGGCTCTAAGCTCAGAAATCAACTCTTGGCAAGCTCATATGGAATGCCAGGGATAGAACAGGGTCAGTTGTGTGCAAGCCAAATGTCCTACCCTCTGGCCCTATTGAAACATTTTTTGTTTGAAAGTATATTTTTTTCTCCTCAGCTTTTTATGTCATTCAAAAAATAGGGGGCCGGCGAAATAGCACAGTAGTGTGTTTGCCTTGCAAGCAGCCAATCCAGGACATGAGGTGATTCGAATCCCGACATCCCATATGGTTCCCCATGCCTGACTGGAGGGATTTCTGAGCATAGAGCCAGGAGTATTCCCTGAGCACCACCAGGTGTGACCCAAAAACAAACAAACAAAAAATAGAAGAATATATTTGTATGGCCCTGGAGCTGTGTTTCCAACAAATAGCCAGTCTTGGATCAGGGAAATGGTCTAAAAAGTGGAGCATCTGCTTTGCACGCAGGAGCCCAGGTTTTGATCCCTGGTACCACACAGTACATTAAGCACCATTGGCAGCAACTCTTGAGTACTGTGCCAGGAGTAGCCTCACCAAGTGAGGTTCAGAGACCAGTCAATTGACCACCACCAACACAACAACAAAATAACCAGCACTGGGGCCAGAGATATTACAGGAGTTAAGGCTCTTACTTACATGTGACTTATCTTTATTTGGTTCATCCTGGGCATCACATATGGTCTCCTGAGCATCATCACTAGAAATGATCTCCGAGCAAAGAGCCAAGAGTAAACCCTGAGCAGCTCTGGGTGTGGCCTCCAAAGAAACCAACAAAAATAGCCAGTTTAGCTTGTTGTTTTGAACCACCTTTATGTCTGCACATTCATGCCTAACATTCTAATCCTCCATATGAAATGCCTCACGAACTGAGGCTGGGGCAGTAATTAGTTGAGCAGAGTTCAACCTTCAAGATGGTATGAAGGCCCTAATGAGGAAGGACAGGGAGCATTTGCTTCCCTCCCTCTGTTTTCACAAAAATGGGCCAGACCATCACAAATGCCAGCCTTCTGCAAACCAGGAAACAATTCCCTCAAAACTGGTTCAGCTGGCACATTGATCTTGGATTTGTCCAATAAATAGCCATTGTGTGAACCATATAATCTCTGATAACTCCATTTATTAGCCCATCTCTCACATTAGCATTAAATGGAAAATATACACAAATCCAAGTCAACAGAAATTGTGTTTTGAAAGTTTCCCTTCAGTCTTGTGCTCCTTAACACAGTGTTCTGAGTACCCAGCACCCTTTGCTCTCTCTCTCTCTCTCCACATTCTTGTTAATTATTGCATCAATGCACAATTTGGAGTTTGTTCATTGTCTAACCACTGACACCTCACTAGGCTCCTCCTCCTCCCCACCAAAAATGGACCAAAAAAAATTAGACCTCCAAGGGTTGGCTTTAGCAAGCTAGGGAGCAGCCTTTGGATAAACCAGGTCTCCCAAGTAAATGATATGAATGAAAGAGGCAAACCCTGCCATTTGCCTTCTGAGAGGGGCTGTCCAGTAGCATAATGCTAAGAAAGTACTGTGTCTATTTTCACCTATGCAATCTTCTCAAAGCACAGCTAAGGACAGAGCACTCAAACCTTGGTCACTGTGACCACAGAATATGCATCTTCTATCAAATTTGAATGTAAATGTTCTGCCACTTGGAGCTAGTGGCTAGAATATTTTACAATGCCTGGACTGCTGATATTACTGACAGAACTTAACTTCTAAACCTCTGTCCCAGAACTGATGGGTTATCACCCTTTCCACTATATGAGGACAATCTGAGCACAGCCTCATTCTTAAGAAAGAAAGGGGAGAACATAGCTGGCATTAATTACATGCTAAAGTGGATGAAAATGGTAGAGGCAGGTGGAGGAAGATAGGGACTCAGAACTCTGTTTGCTGCAAGGAGACAGGCAGTTGGGTGAAGAGGAAGAAAGAGAGAAACCAGGAGATCAGATTCACTTTTGAGTCAGAGAGAGATAGTAGAGGGGTTAAGGCATTTGCTTGGCATGTGAATGAGTCAATTTAGATCCCCAGCACTGCATGTAGTCCCTTGAACCTCCCCACAAGTGATTCCTGAGCTCAGAACAGGAGTAAACTCTAAGTATAGCCAGTTATAGGACCCCAAAAACAAACAAACAAACAGAAATTATTGGCTCTTCTTTCATTATAGTGGAAATCATTGTTACTGGCATAATAATCATGGATTATGGAAATTTTACCTTTCATTTGACTTAAAGATTTGCTACACATGAAACTAAACATGTCACAGCCTTAGCTCTTGGCTGTCTTATAGATTAGAGAAATGATCTTGCTTATTATTTATTTTACAGCTTATTTTTTTACTTCTGCACTACCTCTCTATGAATCTCTACCAAACTCCATTCCTTTCTTACTTTGTGAGATGAGAGTAAAAGGCTGGCCAATGGTGCTCTGCCACTAGAATCAATGACTGAACATGGTCAAAATTCAAAATAAATCGGACATAGCAGATCATAAATAATAGTAATAAGATGTGGCTGCTAGCTATCATGTCTTTAATTACACATATAAAATATAGTTTCATTTGCATCTTTAGAAAGGGAGCCCTATTTTTCTGCTGAGCCTGGCATATTGAGCACTTCTTGAATGGTACTAATACTATTCTCATTGCAGAGAATACATGCAAATAATAGCAGCTTTTGCCCCCAAGCAGAAATCCTTTAGGGAGACTGTCTCCTCTAATGTGTGTCTTGATATACATGCATATTCCCCATTAATACTAATAGAGCCAAATATGACTGTATAAATCACCTGCATTCTGATGAAAGATGAATCTGATGTTAGAAGATTCAAGATGAACTCACATAGTACATTTATCCATGAGCTATTTCTTACTATGCCTTCCTCTCATAGTGGAACTCCTTGCCTGTGACTAAAATATTAAGCAAAGGCTGTTTCTGCTGGCTTCCTTCTTGTCATCAGGAGAGTGTATGTAAAGAGATACTTTCTTCCAGGTCAAGTGTAAGAAAGGGGTTTGTGAATGGTGTGGGAAGAAGCTAGGCAAAGGAGCCTCAGGTGGGACTCTGTGTAAATCCCTTGAGTTCAATTTATGGTACAGTGGAAAGAGAGAAAGGAAGAGGGGGGTAGGGAGAGTGAGAGATCAGGCTAGGGAGAGAGAGAGAGAGAGAGAGAGAGAGAGAGAGAGAGAGAGAGAGAGAAAGAGAAAGAGACAGACAGAGAGAGAGAGAAACAGAGACAGAAAGAAACAGAGAGACAGACACAGAGACAAAGAGACAGAGACAGAAAGGAGAAGAGTGGAAGGGGGGAAAAGATAGACAGGTACCTGGAAAGACAAAAGGAGGGAAGAAGAGAAAAAGCTAGGAAAAAAGGAGAGTGGACAGAAAAGAAATTAAGATAGTTTTCTTGCTATTTCTTTCTTTCTTCTTTCTCTTTCTTTCCTTTCTGTTCTTTTAATTATTTTTGGACCATATACAGCTGTGCTCAGAGCTTACTCCTGGCTCTGCACTCAGGAATCACTCCTGAAAGGGCCAGAATAATCATGGTGAGCTGGAGTTGAAACCACATGCAAGGCAAGCAAGGTATTTTATTAGACTGGATATTTCAGAGAATATAGCTTATACACAGTGTATCTATTCCCCAAGCCCCACCCAGAGTGATCCCTGAGCACAGAGCCAGAAGTAAGCACTAAACACTACTGGGTGTGACCACAAAACAATAAAAAGAAAGACTTCGGTTTTTTCTGTCTTTCTTATTTTGTGAGGAGCCATATGCAAGGGTTAGCCAAGTCAAATATATGTGTTCCCAGTTGATAGAAGAAGCTGCAGATAATAAAATCTGGGGGGTAAGGTCTCACTTCTTTATTCCCTGTGTCACTCTGGATGACACAGACACTCACCCAGATCTGCTGTATTGGCCATCTTTATTCTGTGACTGGAATCTATAGAGCAACATTAAAGTGTGTGTTACCAGGAGAATCATATTCAATCCCCACAGAAAAAGATGCCCAAGGATGCCTTGCTCCTCTGTCTAGCCCAGTACATTCCCCTTTTCTTTTCTTTTTTTTTTTTTTTTGTTTTTTTTTGTTTTTTGTTTGTTTGTTTGTTTGTTTTTGGATCACACCCAGCAGTGCTCAGGGGTTATTGCTGGCTCTGTGCTCAGAAATCGCCCCTGGCAGGCATGGGGGACCATATGGGATGCCAGCATTCCCCTTTTCTTTTGTAGTCTTTGTACCTTCTGATCTGAATTCTGTCAGAGTACTTTCTCAGTAGAGATTGTCTTTTGTCTTACTCAACTATGCCCTTCCCCACAAAATAACGGGATTAACTCTAAGAATCAAAAAATATATATAGGGGCTAGGAGATGTGTGGCTTCAAGGTAGACCAAGCCCATTCTTGAATGTCTGAAGACCTGGTTTTGAGTCATTGCATGCAGAATGGAAAAGGAGGTGGACAAGAAATATTTCACTACAACACAAAGACAAATGCAATTATGAAAACTTAGATGAACAGAGATCAACTTGAAGGAATCATTAGATCTGTTCATGGAGTTACTAAAGTCTGTGTTTAAAGCTTTACTGGACTCAGGTTAGTGCTAGTTGAACCTCCTGTGTTCCTGTTTAGGATCACTGAGGTTGGTAGATTTTTATACAAGTTTCGCATCAGATTTCCTGTCATGTTACTGAGCTGACATTACAATGAAATTCTGATGTCTTCAGATCTAAAACAAGTTTGGTGGTTTGGCAGTTTGATTAGGTAAAATTGTGGCACTGGGTCAATTTCTATCAGAGGGTGTTAGTGTGGCAGTGGATGCTATGACTTAAGAGAGAAAGGGGTATTTGCCCCCACTCATTCTGATAAGGCCCCAGAGAGATTAGCCTGGAACAGACTTCCTGCGAAGAGTCAGCAGCCAGTATTTTCTTTAGAAGTTTAGTAGATAATCTGGGCCCTTTTTCTGCTGGGAAGATGGCGGTTGTGAGCAGAGATTGCTGGGTTTTCCAGTGACAGGGTTGCTGTAGGGGAGTTCGGCACATCCCCATTTTGAAATTACCCCCAAATTTTCAGCTCATAGTCTAGTCAAACTTGCGAAGATTAAGCTGTCTATATTATTTAAGTTTAGTAGAAGACCATTTCTTTTTGGGTCATCCCTGGCAGCGCTCAGGGGTTACTCCTGGCTCCACACTCAGAAATCGCTCCTGGCAGACTCGGTGGACCATGTGGGATGCCGGGATTCGAACCAATGACCTTCTGCATGAAAGGCAAATATGCCGTACCTCCATGCTATCTCTCTGTGTGTCCCCCCCCCCTTTTAGGCGACCATTTCAACAGAACATTTCAGAATGAGTCTGCTCCTTCTCATTGGATTGAACCCCAGGGAATGCTGACATAAAATTAACCTTAACTAATGATATCTGAGGATTAGAAGAAAAGAGATTGAATGAGTTGCTATTAACTTTCAATGCCAACTCTAAATTTAGACAACATTCTAAGAACATGGCACCTCTAATACTGGCTAAGATATAGGGCTCTGTTTAGAATATCAGAGACTCCTTTTTAGAAAGCAAATGTTCTCAATGAGTGAAAGAAGTCCTTGTCAGTGAGTATTCAGCTCATCACATCAGAGGAAAATGCAGTTAGTTGGGTCATAAAATTCTGACTCATTAGGGCATCCTGACACTCATGGGTTCATCAAAATATGGATATTAGACTAAGGAAAAACTAAAAGTGCACTGACCACTGCAAGAAAACAATTGCATTTAGTCATTTACTCAATAGTTTAGTGCAATTTCTCAACTTGTTCCCAACTGTGGTTCCTTCTGATCTTTCCTTGTTTTTTGTTTGTTTGTTTGTTTTGTTTCATTTTTGCCACACCCAGTTCGCTCAGGGGTTCCACACTCAGAAATTGCTTCTGGCTTGGGGGACCATATAGGATGCCAGAGGATTGAACTGTGGTTCGTCCTAGATCAGCCATATGCAAGGCAAACACTCTACTGCTGTGCCATTGCCCCCTGATCTTTCTTCTGGTGCCCCCCACTACTATCCTCATACCACAGATCACCACCTGTGATCTATACCCCCTTAGCATATTCTAGGTGCCAGGAAGTATCATATGGCCCTTGGTTTAGTGCATATCTGCACCAAGCCCAATGCTAGGGATAAATTCAGAGGGAAGATAAGGTTCTGTCCTTCAAGACACTCCTGGTCGGTTAAGGGAAACCTTTTAATAATATGGACATTTTATAGTTATCTCACATATTCCTAAGTATAACTCTCATGTGTAAGGCATAAAGCTATTTTATAGCTTAGCCCCTGAGAATGTAAAGTAACTTAGCCAAGGTCAGACAAAATGAAAATAAATCATAAATCCAGAGCTGGAGGCATAGTAGAAGGACCAAGGAACTTGCTTTGCATGCAGGCAACTCTGGTTCTCTGACCGCCACCAACAGTTGTCTCTGAGCACAGAGCCAGGAATAAACCTTGAGCACCACCAAGTGTGCTATCTAAACACCAAAATGAAAGTATGAAAGAATTAGAAACTCATTGCCCTTTTCCTTAAGCCCCAAATCTCTTTAGTTTGGTTGATCTTAGTTTGGTTTTGGGGTCATGGCTGGCAGTGATTAAGGATTACTCCTGGAACAACATTCAAGAATTCTTCCTTGCAGTATTTGGGGGACCATATGGGATGCCTGAGATTGAGCCTGAGTCAGCTGAGTGCAAGGCAAGTGCCCTACCTCCTATACTGTCATTTCAGCCGCTACATCCTATATCTGATGGTACTTACAGTATAGCACCAATATGGTGTTACCTCTATGGCCAAATAGTGACATGTCCTCAAGAGTTGTGACCATTACACTAAAAATATCATGTTAGCCTTCACAGGAATGTTGGAAATCATATTTCTTTTTTAGCAGTGCTCCAGAATGGGGAAAGTCAGGAGAAAATGTGGCCCACAGAAGGACATGCTGTCCCATTCATTCTCAAGCAGTGGGAAGTAGCTCTCAGACATACCTGAACAAGACAGAGGAATGTCTGTAGGCTCCAGGGGGAGAAGGTTCTGCTGACCCGTGAACCAACCCACGTCACTCAGGAGTCGCTCTGATAGTTTCTGGACAATATATGAGGCAGGACCTGGAATTGAGGAGTTGTGACAAGAGAGATTGCCCAGAACAGAGGAAAAGCCAGGACAAGAGAGTGGTCCAAAGGAAGAAGAATACAATTAGAATGAGTGTGAAGGTAGGAACAATACAGCGGGGAGTAGGTTTGGGATGTAGATTCTATGGTGGGGGTCACCTCTGATGCCAAGAAGGTAAATATGAAAAGAATTCAGGGCTGGTGACATAGCAATGGCATCAGAGTTAGGACCTTGAGAATTGGAAATAAAAAGAGTTTAGACAACAGTGCTGAGAGAAGACACATCTACAGAACTGTTCCTTGTTGATCCACCAGTTCAAGGAACTTGGAAAGTGATGTGTCACTAGTCGTTCTGGTCATGAGTCTCTGTAGGCTGTCTGGAATCTTGATCCATTGCTCATTGACGGAGAGATTATAGTCTTCTTGTGTTTATACCAGGGGATTTGATTATGGAGGATGCTGGTGGTATACAGAGGACAGAAGTGTATTACATTTCTAAAATGCCAAAGCTGGAATTCCAGAAGAACATATCTGCCCAAGGACTTCAGGGAGGTGGTTATGAATGTGTGCAGACACGTACTTCCAGATGACTTCATTCAATGCTCCCCAAAGTTCGAATAGGGATATAAATGCTCCCCACTCCCATCCCAGAGATGAGAAAAATCTAGGAGAGGACATTTTATCCATGTCCTGCAGTTGCTAAAAAGTATCAGAATAGGGGGCTGGAGAAATAGCATAGCAAGTAGGGCATTTACCTTGCACATGGCCAACCTGGGTTCAACTCCTGACATCTCATATGGTTCCCCAAGTACCACCAGAAATAATCCCTGAGTGCAGAGCTAAAAGTAACCCCTTGAGCGCCAAGGGGCATGGCCCCAAAACAAAACAAACGTATCAGAAAGGGAACTGAATGCTACACATCATAATCGAGTCTCTGTGCCTACACTTGAAGTTAGGGAACCGTGGAGAAGCCTATAGGTGTCCCTATATGAAGAACTAAAGACACTGCCAGCTTCTTTACTCAACCCTGCTTCCAACCCAAACACCTCCCACACTTATTTGAACTTTTGTTGAATAAAAGAAAGATAGTACAATGGAGAGATAGTACAATGGGAAGGACATTTGTCTTATATACAGTCAAACTTGGTTCAATCCCTTGCAACCCATATGGTCCCCTAAGTACCTCCAGGAGTAATTCCTAAATACAGAGCCAGGAGTAACCCGAGTATTGCTGGGTGTGGCCTAAAATATAAACAAACAAATAAATAAAAGAGGCAGTAGCTAGACTAGATAGTTGAAATTGGATATTTAAAAAAGTGGTAGGGTGAACTCAGATTCTTATTAAATTAGAACGTCTTTCAAGACATTTAAGAGCCTTTAGAATAGTCTGTTTAGCTTTGAAGGTAGAAGAGAGGCCTCAGATTCTGGGGAGACTGATGAGAGCAAGAAACTTTTTTTTTGGTTTTTGGGTCACACCTGGCAGAGCTCAGAGGTTACTCCTGGCTCTATGCTCAGAAATCACCCCTGGCAGGCATGGGGGACCATATGGAATGCCGAGATTTAAACCACCGTCCTTCTGCATGCAAGGCAAATGCCCTGCCTCCAGAGCATGAAACTTCTTCACAGAGAATCACACAAACAACTTTAAAGAATAAATTCTTCACCCAACATCAGCTTCAGGAATGCATTCTGTGACCCCTATATTAAAGATCCCTATTCTTGGACTCTAGAAAACAAATGAATAATTTGTGGGAAAAAACTTCCTAGTAGATTCCACTTTAATATAAAAAATTATATAGTATAGGGGGTAAAGGATTTATCGCTGGTTGACCCTGATTCACATCCCTATCCCCCCAAATAGTTCCCCAAGCACTGTCAGGAATGACCCTGAGTGCAGAGCCAAAAGTAGCTCCCAAGCATTGCCCAAATATCTCCCATTTCTGCCAAAAGAGGAAGAAAATTATTTATATTATAATTTAATCTGGATGCAATTGCCATAGAAGCCTGTAATTTGCTAGAAAAGGGAGAGAGAAAGTGAGAGAGAAAAAGAGAGAGCAATCAGCTATTGCAATAGAGGTCATGTTCAGCTCCAGTATCTTGTCATTTTCGTCCATCTGAACATGCTTTGAGACTTTGAACCTTCTTCTCAGCAGATTGCTTTTCATCATCTGCAATCCTAAAACTTGCAAACCGCCAACAAGGCCCCACTATCAAGCATCTCCAGCTGGCATCGTAACTGTACAGTTTATTTCCCCCCCTCCTTGTTCTTTTGATTTACTAGGGTTCTGAGCCATTATTTTCCAAAAGCTAAATGTTTCCTAGTCTTTTATGTCTCTGATTTGATCGCTGTGATAACCTGCTCCCCAGAGTACCAAACTGGAGATGATGAATAGAAGTCTGTTCATCATTAACCAGCGCCTCAAACAGCTCCTCGGATATTCAGCACATTGATAATGGCAGGTTTTGTTTTTTTACACCATTACCTTCTTGACAGTTCTGTCACTCCACACAACGGCAGTCCATTCTGAAGGCTGTTTCTCTGATGAGAATATCCATCGCTCATGACACTGGCTGAGCCTCACTTCTGGTGGGTGCCATTGGTCATTGATTGAGGCTGATGGTACATGAATTTGGAGACGAAATTTACAAATAATCATGGTGCAAGTCAGATGCTTGTCTGTTTCTCATGTCCTCCATGTTAATAAAATATATTGCACACTGATAAGTGCAGTCCAATGCACATGGTGGTTAAGTTCTGAAATGCTGCAAGCAATCCAACCTGAGTCAATCCAACTGAGATCTTTGGATGATCACTACTTGCTAGTGACTGTTGGCACCTTTTTTCATCTCTCTAGGCTTTGTTCTCTGAAAAATAAGATTAAAATATAATGTCACCTCTAAAGATCTGTTTTCTGAACTGAGATGGTGCTGGAAAAGCCTTTAGCATAATAAATAATTATATAAAATATTCACAAATTAATATATTCAGCTATTTTCCATATATGCATATCCTCTTGAATAGGTAATTAATATATAATACATATTATCTCTTGGATGGCAATGATTTCCCTGACTCTGTTCTTCCACCATAATTCCCTCCAACACGAGTTGGGTTGAAATTCACTTAAGATGCTCATGGGGGAGACTGAAAAAGCAGAGGATTCCTGCAGGGAAAAAGGGAGCAGGGTAGATTGTCACCACAATGCTGTGCACCCAGGAAGAGTGCCAGTGCTTGGACCCAGAGCTCTTTTGTGTACTAGATATGAGCCTGAGAGAGACAGATGAGTTTCTATTGAACTGAGCCAAAGGCACCAGACAGAGAAGATCTCATCCTGCCTTCTTCTGCCTTGGCCACCTGTGCACTAAAGTATTAATATACAAGCATTATAGAGAGGGAAGCAGCCAATTTTTATCACCTCTAGAGTCCAAAAGCCCAGAGATTCGAGGTTCATCAGTGATCAGCATGGAACCACTTGCCACCTGTCTACATCAGGACTGGAGACCAGCATAAGACTGGGATAGATTTTCTTTAAAAAGACCTTGATTTGTTGTAGATTTTTCTATCAATCTTGAAGAGCTTTTGTGACTGGAACTACCTGAAATCCAGGGCTGGAGAGAAATCAGCTAGGAAGGCACTTGCATTGCACACAATTAAATCAAGTTCCATCTCTGGCACTCAGTATAGTACCCCAAGGAGTGATCCCTGAGTGCAAAGTAAGGAGTAAATTCTGGGGATATTCTGAGGGCATTGTCCAAGGTCACATAGCCAGAGGGATTCAAATGCAGAGGGACCTAAAACAAAGCACATTCCTATCTTCTGTGTTGGGCTATGTCCCCCTGGAAATAGCATGGAGAGTTCCAAAGATGAGGACACTGAGAGGACTCAGTGGTGTAGCACTTTCTTGCAGGCATGAAGCCATCAATCTCATTCCTGGCACCATCCCATATACCAAGTATGATCCCAGTAGGATGGCTGTTTGATAGTCACATAAATCTTTTTCCTCTTCTTTTGATTTTTGGGGTGCACCAAGAACTGCTTCTGGATCAGTCCTGCCAGAGCTTACAGGACTGTATGTATTGTGATGCTCAGGAGACATATCTGGTGCTAGGTATTAAGTCCAGGGGGGGCTGCTTGCTAGCTCAGCACCTATTTGATATCTCCAGCCTATAAGCCAGTCTTGATCTCCAGCCCTTATATCCCCAACATCTCCCACATCCTCTATTTTTTGTATTCCTGAGGATTTAATGCAGAAACTCTTACATACAAGACAACTCCTCTCCTGTTGAGCCACAACACCACCACACACACAAACACACATACACACAACCCTGCCCCCACACTGTTATTTGGGATCCTGGTGCAGCAACAAAGCATGTGCAAGCACTGCAACTAAATTGTTTTGATGCCTAAAGGTCAAAACAACTACAATAGTGATAAACAAAAGGGAAATAGAGATTTCAAAGATGGGGTCACAAGGATTGCTCAATGCTTTGCATGCAAGAGGTCTGGGTTCTATCCCCAGTTCTGCATGGCTCCCTAGCACTGCCAGAAGTGACCTTCCAGCACAGAGTTGGGAATAAGCTCCCAACACCAAACACTATTTATTGTAACCCCAAAACAACAAAAAAGAGGGATCAGAACAATTGTAAAGCAGGTAGAAAAATAGAGTTCAATCCCAGCATCCCATATGGTTAACCAAGCCCCACCAGTCCTAATCCCCTCCATCAAGCATGAACAGAACCTTCTCTCCAGCCTTCCCTCAGCCTCATTCTGGGTTCCAGTGCCATCACTGTTTGTCTGCCCTTTGGGGCCAGCCAGGTTTGTGTCTGGGAGGGAATAGAGAACCTCACATCTTAATTCCTTACACCAAACACAAATGGGGCTATCTTTTTGGGTCTCAGCCTTATTCCAGGGGTCCCAGTACCATTACTAATCCTTTGTCCCCTAGACATAGTCAGGCCTGTGTCTGGGTGGGAACAGGGAAACTCTCATCCTAATTCCCTCCACTAAACGTGAATGGGGGATCCTTTTCAGCCTTCCCTCCTTCTTCTTCTGGGTTCCAGTACCATCTCTGAAATGCCACTCCTTCCCATCAGCCATCCTTTTTCCAACTGTGTGGACACTAGTGTATCCACGCAAAGTCATTTCTATTTATATCATAGACTTTCTGGCAGATTGGGTCTAGCACTTCTCTCTCTTAGAAAATATACAGCTCAAAGACCAGCTGAACAAATCAATAAACTAGTATGCAATATTTTTTTCATACTTAGACAACCTTGCTAGTTTAGAAAAATAACCTCTAAGAAGATATACCGCGAGCTCATTTCATATAAACAATTCAATAGATCACTTTCTTAAACACCCTGATATTCCTGCACTCCAAACCACTAAATGCAAAGATCAGTGGGGAAACTAAAGAAGACATCTACTGTGGGGAATATGGAGAGAAATCTTGGCAATTTTCCAAGTCCACCCAAATGCCTGAACCTTATAAGATGAGGACCTTAAAATCAAGCCCCATTGAGCACAGAGCCAAAGGGACTGAGAACCACTGGTAGGAAAAAAATAAATAAAAAATAAAAAAAGCACTAAATAACAGGGACAGAACCTGGGGAAGGAAGGACTGTATTAAGTAAAACAGCTTGATCCCTGGCACCACATGCATTGTCAGGTGTGGCCATGGTAGCTCATGGGGCCTTGGAGGTCCCTGGCAATGTAGGCCCAAGCAGTATCTCATTCCAGGGACCCTTACACTAAGCTATCAGATTCCAGCCAGCCAAGTGGTTACTGGGAATAGGCCCCAGGACCCCTCAAAATAAATGAAAATAGAAATAAACACATAAACCACGTTATAAAACAATGTAAAGTTGCTTTCTGGGAAAGGTTAAAGCACCAACAACCCCCTCCCCAACACACACACACACACACACACACACACACACACACACACACACACCCTTCATTTGCAAAGCAGATTCAGAGCTGAGAGCAGAGACAAGGGCATCTAGAGAGTGTAGCACACTCTGCTTAAAAGTCAAGCACTTTTGAAAACATCTGCTTGAAATTCTATGCTCATGATTGAAAGAAAAAACAAACATGACTGCCAAGCAACAGTGGCAAGTAGCTAAGAAGAAAAGAACTAGTGACAAACAACTAGTTAGCACGTCTCCCCAGATGGCCAAGAGAGGCCTGGTGGTGGGGGTGGGGGAGGAACAACTAACCAGTGTAGGTAACTGAGGCCTTTGCTGAGAGTTGTTGTTTGATACTCCAGTAGGTTACAAAATAATAATAATAATAATAATAATAATAATAATAATAATAAACAAAGCTGTTCTTATTCCATCAAATGACATCAATCCTCAGCATTTATCTTCTTTGTGGAAACCCCCTTTCATTTGTTGCCTCTTGGCCACATTGCAGGCCTTGCACATCTAACTTTTGCCACAACATAGTTCCCTGAGGTTTGTGGGGTTTGTGGGTGCTGGGGTGGCTCAGTAGCAAAATCATCAGCCTTGCCAGCATGAGGTTGTGAGGTTAATTCTCGCTGCCTTTGCTGCCCACATGTGGCCATCAAAGTCCAGGGCTGACTCTGCTGTTCATGACTCCTGCTCTGCACCAGTGTATGACCCACAACTTAGAGTGTCCAACACTATGGCCACCACAGCAGCAATAAAGACAGGTGTGGAGGGGAACATGACTAGAGTTTCAGCTTGGAGGGAGGGAATAGTAGGAGACAGAGGAATTCCAGTATTCCCAGTCATGCTAGAACTTAAACCTTAACCTGAAAGCCAAAAGGAGACATTGATAAGTTTGAGCAGAACACAATCATCAGATTGATGTCTTAGAAATGACTTCAGCAGAATGGGAAAAGGACTTAGAGGGACTTAGAATAAAGCTAACTATAGACCTGGGTCTATAGTTATAATGGGTAGGGCACTTGAGGCCAAACCATGTTCAGTCCCCCAACCCTATATGGCCCTATGCACCCTGCCAAAAGTGATTACTGAATGCAGAGCTAGGAGTAATCCCTGAGCAATACCTGGTATGGCCTTAAAAATGAAACAAAGCAAAAACAATAACAGTAAATATAGAACTGTTTAGAGAAGTAGTTCAGTGCAAGAATTAAGGCACTTGCCTTGAATGCAGCTGACCCCTCATTCAATCCTGTGCGCCAGGGCCAGAGAGATAGCAGTAAAGCATTAGCCTTGCATGCATCCAACCCAGGATGGATGGTGGTTCGAATCCCAGCATCCCATATGGTCTCCCGAGCCTGCCAGGAGCAATGTGACCCAAAATCTAAAATAACTAAAATAAAAATAAATCCTGTGCACCATAAATAGTTCCCTGACTACCATGAGTACTGTATAGCTCATGATGGATGTAGCCCAAAAACAAATCAAAAGAAGGAAGAGATACCCCCCAAACAAAACAAAAATAGAGAAGTGAGTTTCTGTTTGGAAAAGTAGTAAACAGTATACATGGGACATTGGTGGCAAGAAGGGTGCTCTGGGGAAGGATGGTGTATATTGTATGAATGAAATGCAACAATGAACAATTTTGTAACTATGGTACTTTAAATAAAGCAATTAACAATAAAAAAAAAGAAGTAAACAGCACATCAGTTGAAAATGCTTGTGTGAGGCTGCCTTACCTAAAGCCAGGCTGAATAAGAAATAGGGTTAACAAGGACGACTGTATGTAGGAAAGAAGGAAATGGAGATTCTCAGGTAACCACCAAGATTCAAATTAGGTGCAACTTCTCTCAACCAGATTTCTTTAGATATTCAAGCTCCAGTGCCCAGAATTTTGGGTTGTAGATAGTGAATTAGTTAATTCTATCCTAAGCAGCTCGATTGGCTCTAATAGAAGGTATTGGTGGAAGAATCAAGAAAATATTCACTCAAAGCACTCTCTACCTTGTGTAGTTTAGATGTGAAGAACTCTTTGAGCACTGGGCAAACCATGGTATCATTGGGGAATATTTAGAGGGAAAATCCGTCCCAGATACTGGGGTAAGTGAGTGGTAGAGGAGAGGAAAGAGATAGAAATAAAGATAGATAGAGAGAAAGAGGAGATAGAGAGGGAGAGAGAGACACTATAAAGGACTTAGTTGATAGATTAGAGAGATTTTAGAGCAGATTGGGTATATGCCTTACATATCACCAACCTGGGTATAACCCCCAACACCACATATAGTCCTCTAAGCCCTGCCAGCTAGGAGTGATCCATGAACAACTTTGAGTATGACCCCAAATCAATACAAAATAAAGTTAGTTGTCAACAAGTATATAAATAAATCCACCAGAAAAGAGGCAAGCAAAGGAAAGAGACTGAGTGAAGAATGCTGGTAAATGCTATTATGAAAGACTTATTTCAAACTGTATATCATCTCAGTGATTCCATTTTTCTTTAATTTTTAAATTAAAAAGGAGACTCCCAATTAAATAACTAAATAAAACTCCATGCTAAAGACTAGCTGAGTCAAGAGAGCCAGGAAATTCATAGAAGACAGAGAAGTTAATAATTTATCAAAGTGCACCATATTGGGTAAGCTAAAATAGTATAAAGAAAAGGGAAGTCAACAATGGCCACTATGTCTAAAGTAAAAAAGGAAATATACTGAAACATACATGTGGATTAGACAATATTGAGGCCATCTCATCTAAGCATGTGAGAGCACCCCCAATAACTCACAGGACCAATTCAGATGTACTTATTATTGTGTCATTATTAAAACTATTAGTAGCAGTGGTATAGACTCAGTGATTGGTTGAGAAGATCATACCCTAATAAAATTAATGATTTTTCCGGTGCTGGAGTGTTAACACAGCAGGTAGGGTGTTTACTATGCACATGGACAACCTAGGTTTAATCCCTGGCACTACATATGGTCCCCCAAACCCCATCAGGCATGATCACCAAGCACAGAGCAGGGAATAAGCCCTGAGCACTACCAGGAGTGCCGCCCACCTGCCAAAAAAGAACAATAATTATTCTGTCCCTAGAGGTAGAGAGGTGCAAATATTGACCTTGATGGGCCTTTCACTCAGAACTACACTCCTTTCCCTAAAGTGACTTCTGGAAAATGACCATTAGATTCTCTACCCAGTAGATTATTTATGAGTAGTTCACTACTGAAACAAAATCCATCTTTTCTTTTTTCTCCTAGTGATGTGAATTTAATTTATTCTCATTTATTAAAGCTACTTTCTGGGACTTGAAAATGCTTTCTAAATGTTCACTTCATTTTTGCATTCACAATCTATTTCATTCAACACGCCTTAGTGAGGATTGAATTGCTTGCTAAATTTGAAAGAGATCAATAAAAAGCAGCAAAACTACAGGAGGTCATTTAATTTTTTTTATTAAAGGGCCCAATAAATCTGAACCTATTTTCTTCCAATAAATCAGCTGGAAATAAAAAGTTGCTTTGGGGCAATTTATGAGGTTATATCTAAAAATAAAATTTTACTTTCATTTGTGGCTGGCATTAGCATGACAAAGCTTCCTTGAAGCTTGCATAGTACTGAATATATGGCCTCCATTTGCACAAATATCTTTTTCAGAGCTGTCTACAAGTAAATGATTAGATTTGAAACAGAAAGAGTGAAACAGAAATACAATGAACAGAGAGAAATTTTCTGTGCTTAAAGATTTTAGAGTCCATAGTAAAATCCTGATATTTAGGGAAAAAAATTTTTACAAGAATGCTTCATTTACCACAATGCCTAGAATTCAATGAGGGGAGAAACCTTTAACCTCCAAGATCCACTTTACTTGAATTCATCTAGCCCTGTAGTGATGGTGCTCTGGGTATGAATGGTGATTAACTGTCTTATTATAATTTCAAATGTTAGTGAAACAGCAGTAGACCCTCACTAACCTTCCTTTCCCTTCTCTGGACAGTTCTCAAAGTGATCTTTGCCCCCACCAGTGTTTCAGTCCAGCCCAGATTCTCTCAGTTACCCCCACCTGAGCCTTCTCTAATTTTTTGTCTTTAACCCCTTTCTCCACCTTCTTCCCCTCCCTCACAACATCACATAGAAAATGCAACTCTTTTCCTTTCTACCTTTTTTAATTTTTATATTTGTACTCTTTGCAAATTCGACTGCAAAAGGAGCTTGATTGTATCCCATCTAGGATCTCTCTTACTTGTGGAAAGCACCTGGATCTTGCTTTCCCTCCTCTACATTCAGAGGCTACTCTAGCAAATAGATTCCCAGATCCAGGGGGTGCTTAAATCCTTGAGAAAAGGGAAATATATCCATCTAACTCCCAGTTCTATGCTTAAAACTCACTACTAGCTCAGAGAAACACAAAGGATTGAGGATTGCAGTTCACAGACCTTGGAGCTATCTCTTTGGCCCAACTACTTTAATTCTCTCTCTCTCTCTCTCTCTCTCTCTCTCTCTCTCTCTCTCTCTCTCTCTCTCACACACACACACACACACACACACACACACACATCAATTTTGTAGCCTAGCAACATAAAACACAAATTTTTCTAATTGCTACTTGGTGACTAAATCAAGATCTAGGAAGTAGGAAAGATGCCAGCCAACACAGAGTGGGTGTGGTGTGACTCAACTCAGCCTCCCAAAGTGGGAAGGAAAACAGTCTATACCCCTGGAAAGAGGTGTCCTAATTACAATTCACTGCCTATGTTTTGACTTGCTTGGGCCTCATAGTACTGCTGGGTTCTTAAACCAAGGGAAGTGGCATCTATCTTCAGGAAAAAAATGTAGCTGGTTTTGGTTTCTCAAGTTAAAACTTAGCATGAAGCGGTTGGACCAGCCACATTCCCACCATTCAGTACAGTATTGCAAACCATAATGTCTAAAAGGAAATAAAAGAGGAAGAGGGAGAGAGAGAGAGAGAGAGAGAGAGAGAGAGAGAGAGAGAGAGAGAGAGAGGGAGGGAGAGACAGAGACAGAGACAGAGAGACAGAGAGAGAGACAGAGAATCAAAGAGACAGAGACAACAGACACAGAGAAGAAAAATGGCTGCCATAGAAGCAAACAGAAGAAAGGACAGAAGGGAAACTGGGGACATTGGTGCTGAGAAATGTACACTGGTAAAGGAATGGGTGCTGGATATTACATGACTAAAATTCAATCATGTACAAATTTGTAGCTATGTATCTAGTGGTGATTCAATTAAATAATTTAATTAAAATAATAATAAAATCTGAAAAATCTCACAAACAGGGGGACTAGAACAATCATACAGTGGCTAGAGCACTGGCCTTGTTCATAGCTGATCCAGGTTCAATCCCTGACCTCCCATATGTCCCCTAATCCCTCTAGAAGTGATCTCTGAGCACAGAGCCAGATGTAACCCTTGAGCATCACTGAGTGTGTAAGAACACTCCACCCCCCAAAAAAATACTCACAAGCAGGGACTATAGCACCAGACTGTGGCCCAAAACAACAAGAAAAAACCCATAGTAATGTGATGATGATTTATAATGAGATGTTATCCAATGTAAGAACTGTTTAATAAACTCATTTTGCTTCCATTAGTTTATAGATGAAATGATGGCAGGCAAAGAAAGGTTTTGCATCTCAGGTTTTTCTTCTTTGCCCATCACAATTGTTTGCTCCCATTTATGAAGAGATTCTGAGAATGGAAGTTTCTCTTATGTTTAGATCGAGGGGTGGGATGCTTCTAGAACCAACTTTGTCTGAACTACATTTATCTGATCTTTGTCCCTCCTAACCTTATCTATATAATGAGGATAATGGCATACACTTGGCATGCAACTTTATTAGCAGATGAAAGGTAACTGAATGTTATTAAATGCTTTTATCATCTTCAAATAGTGCAAGTGTTCTGGGCATGACCGAAGCAAGAACTGAGTGATGCTGAGTAGGATTAAGAAAACCAAAGTACTTTTCAAATTTCTGGAGAGGTCATTATAACCATGATAAGAGCACAGATACAGAGAATAGGGATATCTGATTTCAAATAACTGGTTGTCTCAATTCCCCACAGGTGGAATGGGGGTATGTTTGTAACTCCTAATTGGACTTCAATTAATATTATGCAGGCTAGGACTGGAGAGATAATACAACTGGTAAAGCAATTGCCTTGCACGCACTCAATGTGGGTTTGATTCCTGGAACTGTATGGCTTCTGGAGCCCTGCCAGGAATGATCCCTGAGCACAGACCCAGGAGTGACCCCTGAGCAATGGGTACAGCCAGGTTTGATACCTCAAAAACTACACAAGTAAGTATTTAAAAGGCCCTCTACATAGTGCTTCCCACATCAAAGTGCTATGAGTATAAGAATTGTGCATTAATGATTACTCTGGAAAACAAGCTGCTTTATGTCTAAAAATATGCAATCATGTTCTACTTAAGATAGGTAAATGAAAGCAAAGAACTGATGAGAGGAAAATGGTGACTTAAGAATTCATCAACTACTAGTCTTTGGACTTTTGTTTCTCTACCAAATAAAAAGTGTTTATTTATGAAACATTTTAAACTTAATACCCCAAATTGAATTATAACTGATAAGTTTATTTTTGTTATTATAAGGTAGCAAAGATGAAATATGATAAGATGAAGGTTGACTGTAATTGCAAAAAATATTTCAGGATTTGATTTGAAAAAATAGACTTTACCTACCTTATTGAATAAAGTATGACAAGTAAGAAAAATTACATACAAAATTGATGTGTGGCTTTACCAAATATAACACCCAATTTTTTGATGGACCGTCCCCCAACATTCAACTTGCACTTCTAAAGATCAACATAAACTATCCTGCCTTGGCTGTTTGAAATTAAGAACATTAATCCCAAAATGATCTAAAAGATCACTTTAAAAGGACCAAAGTTTTACAGAATTGTGGGTATGACAGGGAATGCTAATAAGTCTTACGAATAGTTCTTACAATAGTTTTGTTGCGCAAACAACAAAAGAGGCTTTATCCAACCATACCCATTTATATCAGATGTTCCCATATACCCCTGGAAAACTACTTGGCCTACAAACTCCTTTTCAAAAAAAGAAAAATACATCAGAGCTCCCCTAAAACTCTACCTTGCTGAGAAAAACAAAAAAAATTCCCCCTATTTGTGGTCAAGTACAAGAGCAAGTTGCTTGCCTTGCACATGGCCAGCCCTAATTCATTCTTGTCAGCACAAACAGTCCCTGACCACCACCAAGAGTGATCCCTGAACACAGAGCCAGGAGTAAGCCCTGAGCCTAGCCAGATGTGAACCCAAAACAAAACATAACATGCCACCCATTATACCTGAGACTACTCCCATCTGCTTGGATTATTCTAGAACCCTATTCTGGAGGTAGGGAATGGTATCATCCACTTTGGAAAAGATCTTAATCTTTTGTTTAGCTCTCAAAAAAGATCACATATTCTGGGGGCAGAGTGATGCACAGCAGGTAGGACAATCCCCAGAATTCCATATGGTCCCCTGTGCCTGCCAGAATTTTTGAGTGATGAGCCAGGAATAAGTCCTGGGCACTTCCAGGTGCGGCCTAGAAACAAACAAAGAAAATTCACATATTCCACTAGGGACAATGCACTATCAAAAGATTTAGGAGAGGCTATAGATACACTATCTTCCTTTCTTAGCTATCAGAAGTAATTTTATTAAAACCTTTTCTAGCCCAATTACAAACCCAAGTCCTTCTGGAGTAAACTTTTTTTTTTTTTTTTGATCACACCTGGTAGTGCTCAGGGGTTATTCCTGGCTCTGCCTTCAGAAATCATTCCTGGAAGACTTGGGAGACCATATAGGATGCTGGGATTTGAACCACCGTCCATCCTAGATCGGCTGCGTACAAGGCAAATGCCTTGCCGCTGTGCTATCTCTTCAGCCCCTGGAGTAAACTATCTCAAGGGAAAATATATATAAAGATACTGAAACTGATACTTCCTTGCATGCGGTTGACTCCAGTAAGATTCCTGGTACCCCATATTTGTTCCCTAAGCACCCTTGAAAGGCTCTGTTAGAACAGATACAGGGACCAACTCTCAGCACATCTGTATGTAGCCCAAATCCTACCTCTCAGAAAAAAAGCAAAAACATTGGCATGTGACCTACATCTGGGGCCCCAAGAGTGCACCAGAGTTCCTACTAAAGACTAGTGTACCTGTGAGATTCAGAAACTTGGTTTGCATCTCTTTAGAGATTATTTGTGACCACTGAACATGGTTGAAAAAGAACTAGGTATTTTGAATGCAGGTGTCTGATGTTCTTCCTTAAACTTTCTACATTCTTCCCATGGGTTCCAAACATCAGTGAACAGAGGTTATGAGTAGAGTTAACTTACAGAAGCAACTTTGTGAGAACTTTATATTTCAATTTTTTATAGCTATAAATTCTTACAATTTGTCCTTTAAAAATAAAGACTGAATTGCTAAGTGACAACCTGATAAGATTGTTGTCGTCCGTTTGGTCTTTCTCAAAACAACAACCCCAAAATGACAAACCTTTATAAATATTCAGAAGTTTCCACTATATCAAAGTGACCAAAAAGAACATTGTAAGTGAGAAGCAGAAAATATTTGCAAGACAATTGGCATTTCATTTTTTAGTGAAAGCTGTTTTTTGACAGCAAGAGTTGAGCATTTTGGCTTTCATTTTTTTAAAAGTAGATCCAACAGGGAAACTGTAGTCTAGAAGAAAAGGCAGTATAGAAAGGAACCCAGTTTTCTTCTCATCTCCATACATAATGTATGCTAGTGGGAGAGCAATTTGAGGGAACAAAAAGGCAATTGATTGCAATGACTATCCCCTATTTATCTTAGTGAAAATAAATGAAAGTCTGGTCTCAATATCAGGGTTTTGTTGTTGTTGTTGTTGTCTTCTAAGAAACTAAAATAAAAATGGCTTGTTTGATGTCTTATTATAGTGCAAGCAGTTTAAAATGTCTCAAATGTCTATTTTGTCTTTATGTACAACCACTAAGTAAGAAAATGATTTTTAATTGTGTCAATTCAGATGTTTCTTTGCAATCCTAATTTTTTTTTTAATTTTGCCAGGACTTTTGCTGAAGGTCAAAATAAATGTGATAATCATAAATGAAAAAGTGTGGTAATTTATACCACATATACCTTTAATCAGTCAGGCCCCATGCTCTTTATATGTGTGCATATGTATTTACTTTTGTTTGCTGAAATGCTCTGGGCTGCTGGTCACAGGAAAAGCATCTCATGTCATAGGAGAGTCAAAGTGGAATATCCCCAGGGTTGGACAATTTTAGAGCTTAACTGTGTCATCAAAAATCTTCTTTATGGGGTTAGACCAATAGAGCAGTTGTTAGTGCTTACATGTAGCTCACCAATATCTTATATAGTCTCCCAAGCACTGTTTCCTGAGTTCAGAGGCAGGAATAGCCTGAGCACAGCTGAGTGGGTTAAGGTTAGGATTAGGGTTAGGGTTAGGATCAGGGTTAAATTTCTTTGCTTCCTTTCTTTCTCTGCATACATGTACATGTGCCAAGCTGGCCTTCTGAAGATAGCAGATCTGATTTCCACGGATGGAAAAGACCTTTTCTTCTCCCTATATCTTTCTTTTCTACAAGCCAGGAACTTTCTCAGACACTTCTGCCAGACCTCAGATCCCACTGGCAAGAGTTATATCTGGGTGTCTCTATATAAATAATCTACTCAAAGAGTGGGATTATTCAGGTTGATTGAGAGGATTGTATGAAGACTGTAGTTTTCCCAGAAGCCCTATCAACCCAAAAATATTTAGGTTAACTAAGCAGGAAATTTTGGTAGGGGTAATGGTCTAAGTTGGCAGCTGACTCTCAAGACGGCAATAATACTGAAATATATTGTTATAAACTTGATCTACAAAGTGCAAATTTAGTGCTAAATACTCCTGTGACAGACTAAAGAGAAAGAATACAGATGTTAAGGCGTTTGCCTTGTACATGATAAGCAACCTGGTTTCATTCTTGGCATCACATATGACCCCCTTAAGCACCACCAGAAGAGATCACTGAGCACAGTCAGAAATAAACTTAAGGACTGCCAGTCATAGCCCAAACATGAGAAAGAGAGAGAGAGAGAGAGAGAGAGAGATATGATAATTGTGGTTCTAGAAATTTTAGCATGGGGCCAGAGAGATAGCATGGAGGTACGGTGTTTGCCTTGCATGCAAAAGAGAAAAGAGCTGGAAGTTCCAGCTCACCTCAGGAAGCTCACCACAAAGAGTGATGAGTTTAGTTAGAGAAATAACTACATTTTGAACTGTCCTAATATTGAGAATGTATGAGGGAAATGTAGAGCCTGTTTAGGGTACAGGCGGGGGTTGGGTGGGGAGGAGGGAGATTTGGGACTTGGGTGATGGGAATGTTGCACTGGTGATGGGTGGTGTTCCTTTTATGACTGAAACCCAAACACAATCATGTATGTAATCAAGGTGTTTAAATAAAAAAAAAAAAAAAAAAAAAAGAAGGGGATAAGGGCCAAGAGGACTCAGATGCATTGATGGGTCAAGAAAAGACAAAACTAAATATCCAAGCCTCAGAGTCAACAATAAAAAATAAAATTGAGGGTCCAGAGAGATAGCACAGCAGCATTTGCCTTGCTTTGATCCAGGACCAAAGGTGGTTGGTTTGAATCCCAGTGTCCCATATGGTCCCCCGTGCCTGCCAGGAGCTATTTCTGAGCAGACAGCCAGAAGTAACTCCTGAGCTTCACCGGGTGTGGCCCAAAACCAAAACAAAATAAATAAATAAATAAATAAATAAATAAATAAATAAATAAATAAATAAATAAATAAAATTGAATAGCAAAATGGTAACAACCAAACTTAAGAAAGTTGCAGGATGTGATGGCAGGTTGGGGAAGAGGGTGGTGGTAAATGATGGGTTCTGGGAATGATGGTGGAGGAAGGTTGGCACTGGTAGTGGGACTGGTGCTGAAACAATATGTGTCTAAATCTTAACAATGAACAGCTTTGTAAATCACGAAGCTTTAAATAAAAAATTAAGTTAAAAAAGAGCATCCTTGAATTCAATACATATCCTTTTATTAGTCACCCAGAAAATAAAATGTAGGCCTGAAGTTAGTTTTTATATTTCTTCTCCACTAAATCTAAGTTCCTTGAGAATGGAAGGCATAGAGTCAGTTCACAGCAGTATCTCCAACAGCTAGAGTGGGAGCAGTGTTCACAGCAACTGACAGAAACTGGGCAAATATTTGTCGAGCCAATGAAAATTGCAGGGAGGAGATTGCAATCCCTCTCTAGCCACAGCATACAAATAATGATTTGGAAATTAGATGTTGTTATGTTGGACACCAAAAATGAAACACCCTTCATCTTCTTAAACAGATAGGGCTCTGTTTCATGTCCTCAAATGAGTGACTACCACACCAGCAATTGTCCATGTTTCCAGTAGAACAGTTCTGGGATTTGGTAGCAAGAGAAAAGATTTGGCAGAGTTAAATTTCATCAGAACCCTGAAATGAAAGAACATAGCAAGCAGAAGTGCACCCCTTTAAATAACAGAGAAAAAAACAGAGCAGTTGCCCATGCTGTGAAGTAGTACTGAATGAAGTAAAATAGGGAAAATGCAAGTGCAAGAAACTAAATCCTAAACTAATAAGAGAATACATTCTCTAAATGTCCAGAATACAATTTGCAATCCTCCTGAAAACTGTATTAAGTACAATTGAAAAAGTTTGGGAAGAGGTCCTTTCTCTAACAGTTTCACGTGTGGACTGTTTTAATGTATAATAAAATTATATATCTATACCAACATAATTTTCATCTATATCCCCAAATGTTCAGTGTAATAGTATTTTATAGCTCTATTTACCTCTATTTCATACAACTTATTAAGAACCCTTAAATTCTAAGAAACAAGAGTATCAAAAAAACCACATTCCTCTTGTTTTTATGATCTGAAACATGCTGAAAAAGGAAAATGAGGCAAGATAATAGAAGAGAGCAAACAATTTTTTTTTAGCAAACAAAATTTTTAAACAAAATAACTGAGTCTCTCTGAGATGACCATAGAATGAGACATGAAGAGACATTGGCTCTGAATTCACAAGAAAATGCCAGCCACTAGAATAGATTGTGGGTGTTATTAGTGAGCCAGGGCAACCAACCCAGTCCATCTTCAGTTGAGTGATATTTCACCAGTCTTTGATCTTGGCTTGTTCTGGCCAGTATTTTCAATCAACATCTCAGAAAAAAAAACACAAATTTAACAATAAATTTGCGATCAACTTGTAAGTCAAGTAAAAAGTATGGTTGTTCAAATTTGGTTGTAATGCAATGCAGACAGACACTACAGATTTTTTCTAAATGAGAACAAAAGTCAATAATAGATTAAATGACCAAAATATCTTAGATCTTAGAAGAATAGAACTTACTGAGAAAGCATAAGTCTCTTTCATCTCAAGCCAGAAATATAGTACAGCAGCTGGTGAGTTGTTTGCCTTGCATGCTGCTGACTTGATTTAGATCCCTAGCTTCCCAGATGGCACCCTCAACCCCAACCATAAGTAATTCCTGAGTGCAGAGCAGGAGTAAACCCTGAGACTCACCGAGGTGGCCCCAAAACAAAATAAAACAAACAAAAGACTCTTCAGACTGATTCCCAAAAACTGATTGCCAATTACAGCATGGCATTACACTATACACTAATTTTAACAATAATTTACATTAGAGACCCCCATTGGCTGGGTAAGCACAGAGCACTCCACATACTTAACACCACCAAGCACTCCATGTACCACATCATCCATCACCTTGGTCATGAGCAGACCCTGTAGATACAAAGGACCACTCAACCTTGACACCACAGCTGTCTCACAGTTATTGTGACCAAGAGTTCCATGTTGTCATCTTCTGCGCAAGGTTACCAGAAGAAGAGTGGAGTTCTGAACTCAGCCCACATTCCAGAAAAATTATGCTCTTATCCTTAAATCGGCTTTATTCTTCCTCCATCTAGACTTCACTTCTCAAAAGTTATTTGGGATCCTTGAGCTGACATTTAAGAAGAATGGTTCCCTGAAACTTTCATCATGGATATACCACATGGAGAGACCACATAATGATAAAACTATTCACAAAACCCCAATTTCTATAATTCCCAGTCCTTTGGGCCAACCAAGGATTAACTGTCAGATGATGTTTGTTTGTTTACTGTAAAGAGAAAAACCCATCTTTCTTTTGAGCTGTGAAAATCTGCTGTCAGTTCCATAGACACCTATATTCCAGACCCTGGCTGAGAATAAGAAGAGCCTGAGGCCCTGCTGCTCAACTGACCTGAATTTTATGATTGAAGATTTGCAATTTATTTTACCTGGAATAATCCCGACCTCAGAAAAAAAAACTTGCAGACAGATTGTTACTTTGAGGACACGAGTCCACTGTCACCCAACTTCCTTGCTGGATACCAATAAAGCTCTTTCTCCATTGGTTAAAAAAATAAAACAATAATTTACATTAAAGAGACATCAGAAGGGTGTTGATTATATTTAAAATGTCTACCCTAAAGCTAATGCAAAGTGCATTAGTTGAGTCTGAAATGTATCTTTTTTTTGGGGGGGGGGGGGTTGGGTCACACCAGCAGCACTCAGAGGTTAATCCTGGCTCTGTGCTCAGAAATCGCTCTTGGCAGGCTCGGGACCATATGAGATGCCGGGATTCGAACCACCATCCTTCTGCATGCAAGGCAAACTCCTTACCTCCATGCTATCTCTCTGGCCCTTGAAATGTATCTTTGCAATGAAATTTTTTAATTAAGTCCTCTGCATAGAGTACTATGCAAAGTGATCAAATTATAACAATTAATAAAACTAAATATTGTCCTTAAGACTACAGTTTATGACAGAGATGAGCAAAAAAAAGTATAGGTGTTACAAAATTATACTATAAATGTATAAGTAAATGGGGCCAGCTAGGTGGCGCTAGAGGTAAGGTGTCTGCCCTGCAAGCGCTAGCCAAGGAAGGACTGCGGTTTGATCCCCCCGGCGCCCCATGTGGTCCCCCCAAGCCAGGGGCAATTTCTGAGCGCTTAGCTAGGAGTAACCCCTGAGCATCAAATGGGTGTGGCCCCCAAAACCAAAATATAAAAAAATAAATAAATAAATAAATTATAGACTTCAAAAATAACAATACCAGTAAATCAACACTGGTCAACCACAGCAATTTTATGTTAGACTTGCACACACACTTTTTTGACAGGGCCACACCCAGTGACCTTTAGCGGTTACTCCTGGCTATGCACTCAGAAACCACTCCTGGCGTTGGGGACCATATGGGGCACTGGGGAATTGAACCGCAATCTATCCTAGGTTAGTGCGTGCAAGGGAAACGCCCTACAGATTATGCCACCATTCTGGCCCCTGCACACATATTTTTGAATATTTGTATTGACATATGATACATATACCAGAAAATCCACTCATGAAAGTGTCTGATTCCATGATTTCTAGTATAATTTGTGTGATCACCACTGCAATCTAATTTTAGAACATTGTTTTCGCTCCTAAACCAGACCCTGTAACTATTAGTCGTTACTCTCTTTTGTTTGGTTGGTTGCTTTTTGGTTTTGGGTCACACCCAGCATCGCTCAGGGATCACTCCTGGCTCCATGCTCAGAAATCGCTCCTTGCAGATTCAGAGGACCATATCGGATGTTGGGATTCGAACCACCATCCTTCTGCATGTAAGGCAAACACTCCACCCCCATGCTATCTCTCCGGCCTCCTAGTTGTTACTCTCTCTCTCTCTCTCTCTCTCTCTCTTTTTTTTTTTTTTTTTTTGGTTTTTGGGCCACACCCGTTTGATGCTCAGGGGTTACTCCTGGCTATGCGCTCAGAAGTCGCTCCTGGCTTGGGGGACCATATGGGATGCCAGGGGATCGAACCGTGGTCCATCCTACGCTAGTGCTTGAAAGGCAGGCACCTTACCTCTAGCGCCACCTTCCCGGCCCCTCGTTACTCTCTTTTAACCTCAACTGTCAATGCCATTTCCATAGCCTAATGTAACCACTAATTTACATTTTCGTCTCTATAGAATTGCTGGTTCTGGACTTTCCATACAATCCAAGATGTTTAGTGATTGAATTCTTTTACTAATAATTTTGCATCACAGTGTTTCATTCACCTAGTACCATATATGAGTATTCCAATATTTTTGCAGACTTTATGCATATTATAAGTCTATGGACATTTGGGTTGTTTTGATTTGGAGATGGTGACTAATGGCCTATGCTTAACATTTTGCTAATGTGGGATACAACCTTAGGTCAATAATTAGGATTGGCTTTCAAGGGAGGGCTGAAGGCAAGTAAATAGTCTATCTCTGAGGCAAAGACTCTGGTATAGGAAACCCAAGTATGTGGCACTCAGTTTTTGCCCTCCAGCTTGCCAGCACTTGTAGGCTTGTCTGCCTAAAATTTCCTTGACAAGAATACCTCAGACACTAGGATTTAGTGTTTGCATGCTCAGGACTCTGAGCCTGGCACTAGAGCTTTTGTGCAGAGTGTATCATTTGATAGTTATGACAAAGCTCTATGACAGATAATTCTCCCCAGTTTGTAGATGATGGAACTCAGGTTTAGTAGTAATGAGTAACTGGCAAGGACAGAAGAAAATATGAAAAATCATTTTTTTCTGACACTGAATTCATCTTCCTCTGATGTTCTCTGGAGTTCATTCTGATTTGTCTGTTCTAGAAGGAGTCATAGCTGTTGTATATGAAAATATTTCCATAAGATTATTCTTTGCTTGTTGTCCCACCGTGACCTTCCAGGTGGGGGCTCGGTTGAGAGCCGAATGAATTGTTTGGGAGCGAGGTGTTCAGGGTCTTTTGCCAGAGTTTGCTGGCTGGCTCCAGGTGTTTTTTTGGAGCTGGTAGCAGGTGGACAAAGGACTCTCTGCACCCAAGCTTTTTACCCCTTTACCCTCCTGTGTGGATTATTTGTGGTGATTATATTGTGGTAATAATCTGTGTGGATCATTTGCCATGATAAATATTACCAAGATCTCCCCTCAAAAGGGGACAAGGAAATGGGAATCAATTTCTCATTCTGGGAGCTCTTTGAGGATACACAAATAACCAACAAAGGAGTAAACAGGAGCCAACAATAGCCTCCTGGCAGGCTGGAGTCCTCACCCACTCAGGACCCTCCTTTTTTTCTTTCATCCATCACTCGCATATCCATTGAAACCTTTTAAACATATACACTGTAGACACCAGAGAGATAGTACATGAGGTAAAGCACAGGCCTTGCACACTGCCAACCCAAGATTAATCCCCACTACTGTAGCTTCAGAGTGATCCCAGAATACAGAACCAAGAGTAATCCCCGAACACCACTAGGTGTGAGTCAAACACTCACCCACCACACACACACACTCACACACACATACACACATGTATTACTTATTTCCCATGTACCAGTCATGGATGCTATGGAATAAAACAAGAAACAGCAAGTAGTACCCTTTTTATACTTGGAGACAAGAGGGAAATAAAGACTTTAAGCAATTCATTGCACATTGATTTAAACTATCTTAATGCCCCTCCATTTATCTGATTCACACAGGAAGCAAAAAGAATTCACTTAATAGCATTTGCTGTAAAATGAGAACCACTTAGGCTAATTGAAAGGTCCTAAATTTAGTTTTAATGCAGAACCAGATTTAATAAGAATTATTTATTTCTATTAAAATGAGCGTTTCACTCTGTGGTCCCTTTAAATATTTCCTCAAAAATGGCCAAAGTTAGCCAATCTCTCTCTCCTCTCTCTCCCTCATTCTCTCATTCTCTTCCCACCCTCTCTCTTTCTCTAATAGATTCACATGGAATGGATATTGGAGTGTGTGACTTTACTGAATAAACATCTTTGGCTTCTGGAAATTCAGCAAAGCAACTAGGGTTGGGCATGACCCTTAACCTCATTCTGCATATATGGAACTGGACTGAATGAATAGGAAGTGGAAAAGTGAGAACAAAGAGATTGAGGTGCAACACAGGACAAAGAAAAAAATCTTGCAAGGCCTGAAAATCCTGATTTCAGGAGTCTTCAAGGAATCTAAACTATGATCTAAAACAGCCAGAGCAGTAGTACAGCAGATAAGACACTCGCCTTGCGTATGACCAACTTAGCTCCAATATCCAGCACTCCCTGTGGTCCCTAAGTGTAGCAAGTCAGCCCCTGAAGAGGTTGACTGATGGAGGGATGGAGGATGAGGTCTTTCCCTTCCAGCTCGGAGCACGCGTCTGCCACCCTGTCTAGCCGACGGTTCTGAGGTGAAACGGCGGGTAAACAGCTCGCAGACAGTCAGCTCGTTGAAATATTTGCTTTATTCGGTGGACAAGACTGAAGTCCAAAGACTCAGTTTCAGTTCCAGCCAAAAAGCCCTGGCCTTCCACAGACTCTTGTTTTTATCCACCAGAATCAGGTACCACCCAATGGTGGGATCAGATACCAACCAATGGTGGAAGCAGAATCAGGTACTACCCTAGGGTGGGGGCAGAATGCCAGGTCACACCCTAGGGTAGGGCACAATCACCAATCAGTTTAGGGTGAGTAACATAGTAATCCCCTAAAATATTTACATACACAACACCTAAGTACCATCAGGAGTAATCTCTTAGCACAGAGCCAGGAGTGGGCCATAAACACAGCCAGGTGTGGTTCCCCAAAGAGTAATCGTTAAATAAATAAAATATACCTTTAATAGGGTACCTAGGCTGACTTTGACCCAAGATTAGAGAGAAATATAATTCACTTTGGAGACTCTGAACAAGTTCATGACCATGCATGGTTTAAGTCTTTATCATTCAGCACTTATGTCAGATGATTTAAACTCGGTTTCTAATGAACACAAGGGCCCAGCCCCCGCATCACTACACACACACACACACACACACACACACACACACACACACACACACACACACACACACACTTGGCCTCTTGCATTCCAAACTAGTTCAATCTCAGGACCAAACTCAATCTGCCAAGAACAAAAGATTTAAAGGCCACTCCTGAGCAGTGAGAGGACAGCAGGTTGGAGAAGAGTCAACAGACCCTGAATTCTGACCTTCGATAATCATATGCTTAATCTAGTGAAATGTAATCAGTACCTGAGAGGGGAAAAAAAAAGACAAAATCAGAAAAATGAAATTGTGTAATAAAAAAAATCTAGTGTTTGTGCTGTAACCCCTTCTTGTCCTTTTTGACCTACTCAATTATGAGATGCTAATACTATTGTTTCTTTCTGCCTGATTATTTTCTGCAGAACTTTGTTAAACTGATTAGAAATTATATCATTCCAAAAATATGTTTCTGTCCTTGGATTCACGTCCAAGAAGTATACTCCCTTGACAGTTTCCATATTATAATATCCTGTCCAGGAGCCAGGAACCCAAAAATTGCTGAGTTCTGTAAGGATCAAACCCCTACCAATTTAGTTCAGCCCTCAGGGTCCGTGCAAACATGTTTCTAGCAATCAGAATCAATAAAAAATTACAGATGCAACAAATAGGGAAAAACCTTATGAGTCAAGGACTTAGCTCTCCAAAGAGCTCCTTCTAATGTCACTGGAATCTTCTATAATCTTCCCCCTGGGCTGATCTCATGGTATTTCCAGACTCTCTGCTTCAAATTTAGAGGTGGCCGAAGTGAAGAGAATTTTCTACTAATTCTCACAACTAGTGGACATGGCAAAGAAACTTGAGTAGATACCACAGGTTTTATTCCTTCTTTAGATGTTTAAAAATTACTTGCCTTCTCACACTAGAACTCAGGAAATTATTGCAAATGCCAGGATTGGATAACATGGAGTCTCACCTACAGAACCTATAGAACCCTGGGGTTCTATAGTGTGTGAATGTGAAAAGAGATGGTGGTATGGGGTATGGGGGAAATCACCCTGAGTTCAGTCGGAGGCCATGCAATAGCCTCACAGAACAAATTAAGATATCAGAATAGAAATTTATAAAAACTGATTCATTTTAAACATGCCAAGACAGGAGCCAAAAACATGCCCTACATAAGGCCAACCCTAGTTCAATTCCTAGCAATGTCTGTGGTCTTCTGGAGCATCACCAGGAGTAATTTCTAAGCACAGAAATAGGAGCAAATACCTGAATACACCCACCACCATCACCATCAGAGAACAACAATTGTTGGTTTAAGCACATAGAGAAACAGAGATATAAACTTCTGAGGATACAGTGCAAGTGATGACAGCACTCCTACTGGCTTTCTGGGTGATGAAGGTCCACTTGTCCTTTCTCTTTTCTACAGGGATGGAGTTACTATGGGTTGATATAAAAAATGCAGCCCAGGGGCTCAAGGCCTTTTGAATCCAGGACAGGCCTGTTACTCTATTGGAGAGATAGAGTGTCTGGTGCTTTCACTCTGACATGCCCTGAGAAGTTTCACTAGAGGGAGTGCTGGCTCAGCACTGACTCAGGCATTGGGAAGGCTAGCCAGCTGCATCTCTGGACAGAAGTTAAAGTTCCATTCTTTGAAAAATAGAGGAGAGTTGAGCTTCACAAGCTTACTTTTAGCTCTGTACTCTGGGATCACTCCTGGAAGTGCTTGGGAGACCATACAGGGTACAAAGAATCAAGAGACCCAAACTATAAGAAGCTATACTTGTTAACGCTAGTAGTCAAGGGAGCTAAGGGTGGAGGTTGAGATGCATGCTGGGAACTAGGGTGGAGGGAGATCAACTCTGGTGGTGGAAATGGCCCCAATTCACTGTCACTATATGCCTAAAATACAATTGTGAAAGACTTATCATTCACAATGGTCTCAATAAAAAAATTAAAAAATATAATCAGAAACTTTCTTTGACTTACATGTATTATTATATCAATTATATTATATGTTATGTTATGTCACTATATTATGTTATGTTAGTTTACCTCATTATGTTAATCAATTTTGTCTCTTGAATAAATTCTTACAATAAAAATATATATATAAATTAAAAAATAATAATAATGAAAGGATGTGCAAACTCCTTGTAATAAAGTATTTGAATATCTGAAAAAAATTAAAAAATAAAAAAAATCAAACCTGGGTTAATCAAGTCCCCACTGTACTATTCCCTTTCCCCAAACCTCCCTCTTTTAGCAGAAGTAGGTATCACACACTTTGAACACTATTCCAGGACCTGTTCTCACTTGCTTATTAATTTCAAACAAGTCATAACAAATTCTATTTCTGTCCCTTTCATTGCAATGCTTCATAAAAGTGGGGTTTTTCCTTGCACATAAACCCCAGTTTGTTCTCTGCCACTTCATATGGTCTCCTGAGCATCTCCAGATCCCTCAATACAGAGCCTAGAGGAACCCCAGAACATTGCTGAGTGTGGCCAAAATACCTCCCCACCTCAAAATAAAAATGGGGCCTTACTGGACAGACTCTTAGAACTGCCAGGGGACCAAGATAGTTAACCAGAGCAGCTTCAGGCAGTTTCATTATAGCCCTTCTTGTTCCTTTTCCTACTTCCTTCTCTCCTCAAGCTTCCCCCCTGAAAAAGGAATCCCTTGACATCTAGTGACCCTCCACCTTCTCCCCTGCCTCCACTTTTATGACTGTGTATGCATGACCACAGGGAAGAGGACAGGGCAAAACCTGGCCCCCCAACCCTCTGATGGCTGCCATTTAACCCATAGCTATTCTGTCTCCCTGGGTGTTTTGAGTGAAAAATTAAGCTCATAGCAAGTCATTTTTTCCTATAGGAAAAAAAGAGAATTTGGGCCAGGAGAATATCTTGATGAGCTGAATGTATGCTTTGCAGGGGTGATGGCTGGATTTCCTCTAGGCTACCACCAGGTTCTTTGCAAGCACTACTAGGCATGACTCTCCTTCTGAAGGCCAGGTCTAGGGCTGTGAAGCATAGGGTTTGGATCTCTGACTTTTACCATTCATTCAGTGTAAGGCTGCTCAAATTGCAAGCTGTAGCTATTCACATGAAATAAATGTAGGGGTTGTCACTAATGTTTAAAAAATTCAATGAAATGGGACTGAAGAGACAGCACAGTGGTAGGGCATTTGCCTTGCATGTAGCCTATCCAAGATGGACAGTGGTTAGAATACCAGCATTCCATATGGTCCTGTGCCTACCAGGAGCAATTTCTGAGCACAGAGCCAGGAGTAATTCCTGAGCACCACTGGGGGTGACCCCCCAAAAAAACATTGAGGACAGGAGAGGTAGCACAGTTGTAGGGCATTTGTCTTGCATGAGGCAGACCCAGGAGCTTGCAGGTGCAATTTCTGAGCTCAGAGCCAGGAATACCCCTGAGCATGCCAGGTGTGAACAAAAATTTAAACAAATACAATGGAAGAACAGTAAAGAATAGAAGTTAGAGGTCTAGAGAGATATTATGAAAGTTAATGCACTTGGCTTGCATGTGCTGATCTTAGTTCAATCCCTATTACCATATGGTGACCTGAATATAGAACTGGGAGTGACTCTGAACATTTCTGGGTGTACCTCCCCAAGTAGCAAAAACTAGGGTAAACATTTTTGGTAAAACTTATTTACATATGCATGTATATTTATTTTATGATTTCTGAAATAAAATGTCTTTTAATTTTTTTTTCTGAGCAACAGAATGTGAAAAAAATTAAGAAGAAAAGAAATGGGAAGGAAAATACAGGATTAAGTGAGAATAAAATTAAATAAAATCTAAATCAAATAGCTCCTGTGACTGCTATGAAGTATGATGAGTGTGGAGTGGGATATTTGGTTTATATGCTTTGTCTTGTTTTGTTTGTTATTTAAGGACCACACACAATGGTACTCACGGCCTATTCCTAAGTCTGTACACAGGAAAATATATATGATACTGGGAATTTTAACAGAAGCCTGCCACATGCCAGACCAGTGCCTGATTCCCTGTAATATTCCTTTGCCCCCCCCCTTTTATTTTTTTGTTTTATAACTAAACGATTGCTGTGTCTAAGAAAATTGTCTTTGAAGATCAGAGGCACTTATCTGCTTTTCATGTGGGATTTAATATTTTCCTAACGAAGTTATAATTCTTCCAGGGCCCCAAGTTGTGCTGTGGGTTTAGTCTGACCTATATATATGTAGGGTGAACTCACCTCCTCGCTGTTTTCACAGACTCATTGCTAATAAATATAATCATCTTCCAATGTAATTTGTTTCATTTTCAAGTTGGCAGGAATGAAGAAGACAACTTTCCTTAGAAATGAGCAGAACATGGTTACAAGGGTGAGGTCATCAGTTTACAATTAAGTCATTTTTCCCCCTGACGGTTTTAATAATAGTGATGGAACCCAGAATCTTGTAGCGGGCTCTTTGGCATAGGGAGAGTGCATAGTTTAGTATTTGGACTGCCTTCCCTGAGGAGAAAGAATATTTTCCCACACCCAAGACTGCTAGCGTGTGACAGGCCCCTCATACCACAAGCATTAACATGTGTGAGGGGCCTCCCCGGGCCATGGTGCTCACAGGACTGGCCAGTGTGAAGCTTTCTCAACAGCCTTTCCCAAAGTGGGTAATGCCACCCTCAGGTTCTGAGGCATTCCAGAGTAAGGATGGTTGTCGTGTGAAATTGAGGGTCACTTTCTGTTCGCTGTCTTAAGGAAGTTAGCTTCCAGGGGGTTGCTGGGGGATAGTTTGTCTGAAAAGAGGGTAAGAAGACAAGTATATTTGGGAATCTCAGTTTCACAACATGATCAACAGGCAGAAACTATATGTTTAAATCCCAGGTTGGATGGATGTTCACCCTTTTGGCCCCATACTAATGAGAGGAAGAGAGAGTCTACAAAGAAATGGAACCAGCATAGCCAGATTTTTTTACTCCCTTCAAAAGAAAAATTAGCTTCCCATTGAGGTCAGGACACATTATCAGCCTCCCATATTATTATGTCTTGCCTGTAGTTTTTTTTTTCTAAGTTTCTTTTTTTTTATCTCTTTTTCTCTCTTACAAAGAAAACATTTTACAGTCTCCACAGACCTATTTTTGGCATGGTCTATTAATATTTTGCAAAAGAGTTAAAGCATCATACAGTGGAAGTAGAAAGTCCATTGGAACCAAAACAGTCAAATTCTAGGTCATCACTGAAATTTGGTAACTTTGTGATGTATTGTTTCTTTGGCTGCCGTGATAGTACAGTGGGCAGTATATACAAGTAGGCCTTGCATGTGGCTCACACAGGTTCACCATATATGGTGCCACTAGGGGTGATTCCTGAACATTAGTTCAGAGCATACCACTGGATGTGCCCCCTCCCCCCGAAAGTATCACTTCTATCATCTCTTAAGCTTAAGAGGAAAAAACGAGGGAGAGAGATATCTCAATAGACTGAAATGATTCCTGGCCCACATTGTCTCTCAGTGCTACCAAGAGCAACCCCTGAACTGGGAACTAGGCCCCAGTGCAACATAGGTTTGACCCAAAAGCCAAAATAGGGGTGGGGAGAAGACAGTTGGAAGAGTCCAGGGTTCAAGTCCCTGTTCAGGCACCAGTTGTTGAATTTCATATTGAATTAAAGATTGAATGTTCCACAGACCCCAAAGGGGAATGGGGAATCCCATACCCCCTATCTGAATAGGATAGGAGAAGCTGATCCAATAGTAATTCCCCACAATAAATAATCCACACATATAAAAAGGTTTTAGCAGACAAGAAACTTACACTGCAAGCTGTTCATCCACAAGCCAGTCACTCCACAATGTGGAACCACAGCCTAGATGGCAGCTCCCAGTTAAGACCTTCTGACTAGCATTAATTGAAATAAAAAAAAAAAGCTCCACCCTACAATGGGAAGGAAAAAAAATGAAAAAAAAAAATGAAAAAAAAAATAAAAAAAAAAAGCTCCACCCTACAATGGGAAGGAAAAAAAATGAAAAAAAAATGAGGGGGGGGGAAAGATCAAAGAAAAACAATTAAGATACAAATAAGGACTAATTCAAAGGTCACCATTTACATCAGAGTATTAAAATGAAAATTGAGAAATTTTAGTTCTTTTATTCTAGCCATTTCATTCACTATCTAGGAGACCCTGAGTAAGCTACTTAGCCAATCTGAAGACATGGATAACATCATATATAAAAACCTACAAACAAGCCTGTCTAACTTACCTACATATATTGCCTGTCTGCCTCATCACTTCTGCCAGTCCAGATGCCTCTGAATAGATGCCACACACACATTCTAAGGTCATATTTTACAAGTATACTACTAGGGTATTCCTAAGATACATGCCTTGAAATTAAAACTATTTAGTAAATGGTATCATCTGCTCCTCTTTTGAAACCTTGAGATTTAGGGATATCTTGATTGTCATCTAAGGAATTCCTAGGAATCTGCTCATTGTAAAGTCTCAGGATACAGATTTGTATTCTATATAAATATTTAGCTAGAGATCCCAAATACCCAATTGCCATCAAAAGAATAGGCTGTAATTTCCTGTAGCTTCTTTCATTTTGATTTGTTTGGAAAACCACACCCAGCAATGTTCAGAGACTACTCCTACTTGGTGTTTGGGAGGTCACTCCTAGCTGTACTTGGGAGATCATGCATTGCCAGGGATTGCCAATCCTCCTGTGTGCAAAGCCAGCTCACACCAGCTCACTCCTGCTCATTAAACTGTCTGGTCCAAGCAGGAGAGCTTCATGATTAAGAATGTGGGGGGTAGGGCTGGAGTGACAGCACAAAGGATAGGGCATTTGCCTTGCATGCTGCTGACCCGGGTCCAATCTCCAGCAACCCATGTAGTTCTTTGAGCCTGTCAAGAGTGATTACTGATTGTAGAACCAGGAATAAACCCTGAGTACTGCTGGATGTGGCCCAAAATCAAAAAAATAATGTGTGGGGTCCTTGAAGGATATGGCCAAGCTTCAAATTCCTGCTCTACTTTATGAGCTCTGCAAACTTTGATTTACTTTTTTATTTTAATTAAATTAATTGTATTAATTAATTAATAAATGTATTATGCTGAATTAATAATTTATTAAAATTAATTTGTTTATTTTTATTTTATTTATAAATAAATATTTGTTTTATTTATTTTTATTTATTTACTTTTTAGGCCTCCACTTTCTCATCTTTAACATTTCATCTTACCAGACTAAATAAGGACTCAAGTAGATATATATAATATATTTAATATGTAAAATATATTATATATAATGTTATATGATATATATTAGATAGAGATAGATGATAGATAGATGATAGATTTTAGATGATTTTATTAGCTGAGACCCCATGGTTTATAATAATACTAATAATGAGTTCTCATATACATAATTATTTTTTTTGTTTTTCGGGCCACACCCGTTTGATGCTCAGGGGTTACTCCTGGCTAAACGTTCAGAAATTGCCCCTGGCTTGGGGGGACCCTATGGGACGCTGGGGAATAGGCCGGGAGATCGAACCGCGGTCCTTCTGTGGCTAGCACTTGCAAGGCACTTACCTCTAGCGCCACCTTGCCAGCCCCTCATATACATAATTCTAACACCATGCCTGTCACCAGTATATCACCCTCCCCCAAGAACCCCAATGTCCCTCCTCTCAGTCAAAATGTAGGCATTCTAAAATAATGTAGGTCTATTTAGAACTAACTATATCCATCTATGCTATTGGTCAACAGTTAGTGAGTAAACAAATGGTGAGGTCTTTACTAAGTAGTGCTACATGATAGTTATGAAATGGAAAAATTTTTGTGAACATATTTAAAATGGATTAAAGTATATTCTACCCATTTATCAATTAAAGCACTTTCATGATACAAAAATTCTTATTTATTTCATTAGTCAATCACCTTGACATTTTTGTATTATTTCCTACCAGCACTTTTTCTGCGCATAATTATTCTCTCCTAGGGGTAGTTTGTGCAATTTTATAGCCTGCCTTTTTTTTTCTTTCACCTAAAGTGTGATATTTGGCCTGATTTTAAGAAACTGCTATTCTTCTGTCATTTGCTAAAATAAAGTCATTGTGATTCAGAGAGACCAGAGAGGGTGGGAAAATATGTGAATGTCTTCTCCATTCCAATGGAAACCCTCTTTTTGGAAGCCAAGAAGGCAGAGTTCCATTTTTCTCTTGGCAAGAAACATTGAGACTCGGAATGTCTTTGGACTCCTCATTTTGGTAGCTTAGCATCAGCCCGAGAACACTCTCATGCCCCAGCAACTTCAGAATCTCTCCCCTAACGACCAACACCCCAATGTCTCAATCCCAGGAAAGTGTGTCACTTTTGCTTGTCCCTCACATCTCAACATTTGCTAGCGTCTCAAGGTTCTCATTTGCACAGTTGCCCTCAATATTCTGCCAATATTTATGTGCCAAAGGCGGCTGCCACTGGGCTACAGGAATATTTCCTCCTCATCTTCTTCCTTTGGGGAAATCTACTGTGGGTGCCTTGGGGATCCCTCTGCCATGAATTCATCAAAAGCAAAACTGCCCTCCCATCTGGGATCATTTTGATTTATATGAATGTGACCCATTCCCAAAGGGGAAAATAGTTTAGGGGTTTGTTTGTTTGTTTGTTTTCTTAAGCACCAGGGACTGGGGCTTGATTCTCTAGGCTGTGTTCTCTAGTCTGCACTCAGTCTGTGCTATTTTTACCCTTTACTGATGGTATAAATCCCATGTGTTGGCCACCTCCTAAAAGCAGGATGTTTCTACTGGCAAATTATATGAGAGTCTAGGGTGGGATAAGGAAACATACAGTCTTGCCTGAAAACTGGATTTTTATGTTTGGCTGCCCAAGCCAGGGTTTGCTAAGCAAATTAGCATGTTCGGGACTGTAGAGGCAACGGAATGAATAAAGAGAAATGAAACTGGAATGTGCACATTTGTGTTCCATTAGGCCTGATCTTCCGGGTTCAGCTATATGGGGACCTTGGCTCCGTGGGAGATCTGTGGGTTGACACAGCTAAGACAGGGAGTCTCTACAATAATCTCTCTTGCCGTCTCGTTCCACTGCAGGTCTAAGACCAAGTCTCTGCATTCTCCCCATGCATTGAGACACTAAGGTGAAGCATTTAAAGTGAATTGTATTGAGTGGGAATGGGGAAAGGAGACACCCAGACACCAACTGCTCAGCACCCAGTTGCACCATGTCACTTCTCTGTGAGCCTTTGTTCAACTCTTTCTCCCATCTCAGCTCCAGGCCTGCAAACATGCCACTAGAACCTTTACTTTCTTTTACCATGTCAAAGTCTGGGAGCTGCTAAAGTCCCCCTAACTACCTAAGGCATCTGATTTCCTGTCCTCAATCTTTGCTTTTCCAGCCTCTTTCACCCTGGCACATGCTTTCCTCCAGGGCACCACCTCTTCAACAGCCTCCAGATCAGAGCCAGATCACAATGCCAGGGAACAGGAGCAGGCCACTGGCAGGAAGTTGATGGGGAATAGTGAAGGAGAAAATGCAAGCATTGAGAATAGATTGGGAGGGGCCTGAGGGATAGCACAGTGGGTAGGGTACTTATTTTGCATATAGCCAAACTGGGGTCAATACCCAGGATCCTATATGGTCCCCAGAGCCCACCATGAATGATCCTTAAACACAGACCCAGGAATAAGAAGTCCTGAGTACTGCCAGATGGGCCCCTCCCTAAAAAAAGAATAGAATGGGTGAGGGGCCATTGTCCCTGGATGCTGATACCCAGAGAGAGCAACAATCTCGGCCACTTTTCTGGTGCCCACTCTGGGACTCCCCTTCCCTGGACAGGGAGGACAGCGCCTTCCCCTAGGGTTTGGTGGTAGCTCTTGTTTCTCCTGGGCTTGTTTCTTGTGGCTGCTGTTTCAAAGGCAGCTGGACCACAGCTGTGCTGCTTATCGGGGGTTTGTACTGTGCGAGAGCCCTGGGGAAACAGACAGGAGGAAAGTTCTCCACTTGACAAAAGACAGGCTGGATTTTTGCTCTATTTGGCTGTCTGGAAAAGAGAATTTTAGTTACTTACCTTAATAGCCACAAGTTCTGGGTTGTGTGTGTGCGCTTGTGTGTGGCACGTGTGTGCATGATGGGTGCACATGCATGTGTGGTGTGTGATCACAAGCTGTATCTCAGCATTCCTTTCTCAAGTCCACATTCCATTGCCCCATGTTCAAGGCAGTTAGTTTCCAAGGAGCCCTCCCAAGAGAAACGGCTGCTTGATGCTTAAAAGAGGAAATGTTCAAAGCTCTTGAGGTTTAGAATTTTAGACTCAATGGGGTTGATAACTTCCTCTCTCTGCTTATGAAAACAAACAACCTTAACTCCTCTTTTTCTCTACACAAACACAATTCCCAAATGATGGCTTCTCTCCGGAAGCCAGTTCTCTGAAGAAAGCACAGATGATACTAGGCAGCCCGTAATTAAGTTGGAGATGTTTGTGATACACTCGGGTTCTTGATATTTTGTTTGTTTGTTTGTTTGATTTTTGGGCCACACCCGGCAGCTCTTGGGGTTGACTCCTGGCTCTGCTCTCAGAAATGGCTGCTGGCAGGCTCAGGGGACCATATGGGATGCTGGGGATAGAACCCAGGTCTCTCTTGGGTTGGCCACCTTCAAGGCAAATGCCCTACTTCTGTTCTATCACTCAGGCCCCAAGGTTCTTGATATTCTAATAGAGGGAGTGTGTGTTATTATGCTGCAATTGCAACATAATTCAAAGATCACCACTTGATGGTTTCTGATGGAGGCCAAAGTATTTTGTACTTGGCCTCTGAGGCCAAAGGGTCAGTTCAACAGAAGCAAACACTTGATTGGAAAGATTGTTAACTTAGGGTGCCCCCTAGTAAATACATTGTTGATTGCCTCTGCCAACGTTCTTGATATGGTAAGGTAGAGAAGTCATAAGAACTATTTTCTAACAACAGAAGGAATAATCACCTTTTTTCCCCAAAGATGTGTTATCAAAACGTGGAATGTTTTGTTTTTAAAACATTGAAAATACTGTGTGAGAAAAAAACACAAGAATCAAGCTGATATTCATCTACTTGTCCTAAACTCAACTACTCTCTCTCTCTCTCTCTCTCTCTCTCTCTCTCTCTCTCTCTCTCTCTCCCTCTCTCCCTCTCTCTCTCTCTCTCTCTCTCTCTCTCTCTCTCTCTCTCTCTCTCTCTACTTGATTCTATCTTGTTCATGTTCATTCTTTCTTTCCCTTCTCCCATTCCTCCCTCATTCACTCCCTTCCTCTCTTTGATAAACCATATCTTAGGAGACTTGAAAAAAAGTAAACTGAGAAATAATAGTTCATTTACAGGAAAGCGTGAGTATAGATAAGTAGAAGTCATTGAACTTCTATTTCTTTTTTTTTTTTTTTTTTTTTTGGTTTTTGGTTTTTGGGCCACACCCGGTAACACTCAGGGGTTACTCCTGGCTATGCGCTCAGAAGTTGCTCCTGGCTTGGGGGACCATATGGGACACTGGGGGATCGAACCACGGTCCGTCCAAGGCTAGCGCAGGCAAGGCAGGCACCTTACCTTCAGCGCCACTGCCCGGCCCCGAACTTCTATTTCTTAATCCACTCATTCCTTTCCCTCTGAATGCTCTGTCTAAAATACTGTTTCTATGACTATTGTTTTCTTTTCTCAATGTCCACCTCAAATTTTTACATGTAGTATTGTATGGGTGCATGCTTCAAAATCAACTTATATTTTTCTAGGTAATAAATATGAATCTGAAATAACACCAATATCATTCACATAGCTATTTTGCACATTCTTCAATAAAAGAATCCAGCCCAAGACTAGCTTGTTCATATTATATTTGATTTTTCAGCATTAGCTTTAGTGACAAGAACAAAAGAGTTTTATTCCTCATAAATAGTTGTAGATATGATAGACATAAATCAATAAAAGGACTACAGTATAGTAAAAAATGTTTTAAGGATTACTTTCAACTGTGGTCAAGTCTGAAATATATCTGATGTAATTCATGAAGAAGCAAATGAAAGATCTTCAACCTTCAAAGTGCAATAGATGCTTTTATGATAAAAAAATATTTTAAAACAATGCGATTGAAGCCACAGAATAATTGGTAGAGCATATGCCTAGCATATAAGATGTCAATTCTTCTACCACATTGCTGGTAGCCCAGAAGTCCTATCAATGAACCATCTAGGACTGCAAAACTGAACCACTGAAACACTACCAGGCAGGGACTGGAAAGCCATAAACAATATAAGTTTAAAAAAATGAAATGTTAATTAAAAGTGTGCAATGCTTTTAATTACCAATGTTCAAAAAACGATCACACTAGTTTTATTATTCTCTTCACTCATTTGCTAAACAGGTATTTGAGTCCATATTCTGCTCGTGCATTTGTACTGTGTGTTTGGAATACAGAAAACCCCTGTTCCCAAGGGGTCTGCAATCCAATGGGGAGACAAATAAACAATTCCAATAAAACAGTGCTGAGAATAAAGGAAAAAGGTCAAGGACAGTGCAATAAAGGGGTGTCCTTAGAGACAAGATATTTATTTCAGTCAGTTTGCCACAATCCCAAATCTGGCTTTTTGCCTCAGAAACCTTTGCAGAAATTTTACCTCCAAAGCATTCTTAATATTTGCCAAATAATTTGGCTCATTAATAGTAAACTAGAGGGCCCGGAGAGATAGCACAGTGGCGTTTGCCTTGCAAGCAGCCGATCCAGGACCAAAGGTGGTTGGTTTGAATCCCGGTGTCCCATATAGTCCCCCGTGCCTGCCAGGAGCTATTTCTGAGCAGACAGCCAGGAGTAACCCCTGAGCACTGTCGGGTGTGGCCCAAAAACCAAAAAAAAAAAAAGTAAACTAGAATGCCCGTTTATTGATTTGCCCTTAAAAATGGAATTACCCAGGCCCGGAGAGATAGCACAGCGGCATTTGCCTTGCAAGCAGCCGATCCAGGACCAAAGGTGGTTGGTTCAAATTCCGGTGTCCCATATAGTCCCCCGTGCCTGCCAGGAGCTATTTCTGAGCAGACAGCCAGGAGTAACCCCTGAGCAATGCTGGGTGTGGCCCAAAAACAAACAAACAAACAAAAAATGGAATTACCCAAGGATTTAAATCCTTAAACCCAACAGCCTGTACCTCCAAGCAGCCAGAGCAGGAATGAAGTTGGAAGCAAGAGATTTCTTGGTGAGCCCAAAATAGAAGTAATCACTGTTTGTTGAGAGCTTATAACAAATCACAAGGATAAGAGCCTGATAAAACTATCTTCCAATGTGGAGACACCTCACACTGTGATGGGACAAATCTAGCTCTAAGCAGGAATGTCTTCTGCCATGGTTGATGAATGCCAATGGGGACATGTTGCAAAAAGCAATAGTCCAGCCTCATGGGCTAGCTGAGAATTAGAACGTACAGTTATGACCATCCTGAGTACTTAAAGTTTGAAAGACCACTTAAATATATTTTCACCTTTAGAAACAAGACAGAATGAATGCAAAGATTTATTTGGACAATTCCTATGTAAAGGGGTTCAGAGAAATAGTACAGTGAGTAAAACAATAACCTTGCACATGCCCAACCCAGATTTAGTCCCCAGCACTCCATATGATCCACTAAATACTGCCAGAAGTAATCTTTGAGTACAGAGCTAATAGTAAGCCATGAGCAAAAGCCCAGGTGTGGCCCCCAAACAAACAGACAAAAATAACTTCCCATGCAAGAGAAAAACTATTCACATGAAGTCAACCTCTACAAAGTTGTTGTTCACTAATGGAAATCAGGACCCATCAGTACAGGGAGGTAGGCACTTGCCTTGCATGCAACTTATTTGGGTTTGATCTCTGTCACCATGCAGTGGTCCTCAAACTACTGGCCATGGGCCACATATTGTATTTGATCTCGTTTTGTTTCTCCTCTTCAAAATAAGATATATGCAGTGTGCATAGGAATTTGTTCATAATTTTTATTTTTATTTATTTATTTATTTATTTTGTATTTTGGGGTCACACCCGGCAGTGCTCAGGGGTTACTCCTGGCTCTATGCTCAGAAATCGCTCCTGGCAGGGGGATCATATGGAATGCAGGGATTCGAACTCACTGTCCTTCTGCATGCAAGGCAAACGCCTTACCTCCATGCTATCTCTCTGGCCCCCATAGTTTTTATTTTTACTATAGTCCGGCCCTCCAATGGTCTGAGGGACAGTGAGCTACCCCCCTGTTTAAAAAGTCTGAGGACCACTAATGGTCTCCTAAGCATGGACAGGAGCAGAGTCAGGAATATGCCCTGAGTCTCTGAACATGGTTTAGCCTTTCCCCAAATATAGATATGATTACATATGAAATAAAGCAATGCTGTCCTGACCTGCTCCTTCCCCCAGGAAACCCTAGACCTATTATACTTTCCAACCACCAGTGTTTAATTAAAGCTCTGTTCTAGCTTCTGTTCTGATCACAATGAGTCTATATTTTGAACAACTCTCTCCCTTTAAGGCACTTGGCACATCACTCTGAGCTGATGAATTGTGTAGATTTCGCCATTAATTTCTTTTTTTTTTTTTTTTTTTTTTTTTTTGGTTTTTGGGCCACACCCGGTGACGCTCAGGGGTTACTCCTAGCTATGCGCTCATAAGTCGCTCCTGGCTTGGGGGACCATATGGGACGCCGGGGGATCGAACCAGGGTCCGTCTCCTAGGCTAGCGCAGGTAAGGCAGGCACCTTACCTCCAGCACCACCGCCTGGCCCCCGCCATTAATTTCTTAATGTTAATGACTGAATTCAATTCCTTGAAGAAGAAACACTATGGTTACCCCTAACAAAGAAAAATAAACACAAGTATGAAAATATTTGAACTGCCTTTACCAAATAACAGAGTCAAGGGAAAACCTCTACTCATAAATTATTCTATCTTCTAGAGAATTCCCCCAAAGAAACTCAGTGAGGACAATGTTGTTTAATGGTCAAAGGACAACTATTCTCAAAAGACAGGGAAGCAGGTAGTTAGAGATCCCATTCCCAGGAATAGGGAATGACTTGGGAGTGACTTCACACCTCGAGGTGCTGAAAGCTTACTCCTGGCTCTGTGCTCAGGGATCACTCACTCCTGGCTGGGTTTTAGCTGGCTAAGGGGTGCCAGGGATTGAACATGGGTCAGCTATGTGTAAAGCAGGCACTCTACCCAATATACCATCTGTCTGGCCCCAGTAGGAGATATTCTTTTTTTTTTTTTTTTTTTTTTTTTTTTGGTTTTTGGGTCTCACCCGGCAGTGCTCAGGGGTTACTCCTGGCTCCATGCTCAGAAGTTGCTCCTGGCAAGCACGGGGGACCATATGGGATGCTGGGATTTGAACCGATGACCTTCTGCATGAGAGGCAAACGCCTTACCTCCATGCTATCTCTCCGGCCCCAGGAGATATTCTTATTTGGTTGTTTTTGTTTTATTTTGTTTTCAGGGATTTTTTAAATTCATTTTTTAAAAATCCTGAGTCACACTCAACTCTTTTCAGGGCTTACTCCTGCCTCTGTGTTCAGGAATCACTTTATATTTTTATGCTTTATTGATTGATTGAGGTTCTGTGATTTATAATACTGTTAATGATAATCTCCTCTACATAATCCTAACACTCCCACCACCAGTGTACCCATCTCCCTCCACAAGAACCTTTTATTAAACCTTCCCCTCTCAACTCAACTGGAGTTGAGTCTTGGACTGCCTTTGTCATTTGTTGTTACTTTCCAGTGGTTTTTTTTTTTGGGGGGGGGGTTTAGTTTGGGGTTCACATCCAGCAGTGTTCATAGGTCACTTTTGACTCTGAGCTCAGAAATTATGCCTGCTATATGGGATGTTATATATATATATGGGGGCTATATGGGATGTTAAGGAATGAACTTGGGTCATGCATGACAAATTCCTTACTCATTGTGCTATTACTCTGGCCCTTAAATTATGTTTTTAAGTTCCATGTATATGAGGATCACTCTTGGCAATGCATAGGGCACCCTAGGTGGTGATGGAGATCAATTCAGGGTCCAATGCATGCAAGATAATCACATTACCCCCGTACTAATCCCTCTAGTCCCATTTTCTGTCTGCTAAAGTGGGGTTGGTTTGGTTTTGGTTTGGTTTAGTTTTGATGTTTTATTTTCCTTCATTAAGAGCCCTTACAAATCTTTTTTGAGAATAGGGGGGTGTAAAAAATTTTGGCAGGGGGACAGACTAGCAGTGCTCAGGACATATTTCTGGCTCTGTGCTCAAGGATCATTCCTGGAAGTGCTGGAGGGACCATATGCAGCAAGGGGTGCTTGCAAGACAAACACGTTACCCACTATACTATCTCTGATTCCTATTTTTTACTTTTTAAATGGAAACTTAGTGAATAACAAACACAATCTCAAAAATTATAGTTCTTTAGGGGCATAAAATCTTCAGAATCATGCCCTTATGATTAAGGTACATGTGGGGGTAAATTTGTGTGTGTGTGTTTATGAAAATTAGTACAATTGACTATGGAAAATAGTTTCCCACCAATTCATCATCAGCCCTTTGAATACTGCTCTCTAAAGCATTTACAACAATTTTCAACTTCATCAGGCCCAGAGGCAGAGTTTATTAAAACAGTGCCTTTGCCCCCAGAGCCTCAGAAGGAGATGCATTTAGCTGTAAAGCATCGCCATAGAATTTTTAGCTTTGTGTGTCCCAAGGGGAAGCTGAAGAAAACACTGTGAGAAAATATGCTCCTTATTGAAGCTGGAAAGTGTTGATAGATGTATCTTTTAAAAAAATTGTTTGTCTTCTTTTCTGTTGAGCTCATTTGGACAAAATCTACCATTAATATTCAACATGTACATACTAAGAATATAATGTGTGGTTTCGAAAAACTTAAGAGTATATCTAGGGGCCAGAGTAATAACACAGAGGTAGGGTGTTTGCCTTGCATGCAGCTGACTCAGGAAGGACCTGGGTTCGATTCCCAACATCCCATATGGTCCCCCAAGCCAGGAGTGATTTCTGAGCACAGAGCCAGAATTCCTGAGCATCAACAAGTGTGGCCCTTGGGGCTGGCGAGGTGGCGCTTGAGGTAAGGTATCTGCCTTGCAAGTGCTAGCCAAGGAAAGATCGCAACCGAGGTTCAATCCCCTGGCATCCCATATGGTCCCCCCAAGCCAGGGGCAATTTCTGAGTCCTTAGCCAGGAGTAACCCCTGAGCATCAGATAGGTGTGGACCAAAAATAAATAAATAAATAAGTAAATAAATAAGTAAATAAATAAAACAAGTGTGGTCCAAAAATCGAAAAAGAAAAGAAAGTATGCCTAGTATAAGGCCTGACCCACTGACTGTTTGATGGTGAACATCAGAAAGAATGAATGATGAAATAAACAATGAAGCATAATCACTCTCTCCCTGTAAATGTTCAGAGATTGAGGAACTTGGGATGTCTCTCAGTAGTGGTATGTTTGTCTTGCTTGTCTTATGTGTATGAGACAATGACTTCTATTTTTGTACTACTAAGGGTGATGCCTGGCACCATCACTAAAAAAATCTAAAAGGTCAGAGAATTGAGGAGCCACAGAGGATAAGGAGGTACAGGGGATAAGGAGCTTTTCTTGCTTGTGCTCGCTCAACCTGGTTTGCTCCCCAACATGGCTTAAGTTCTCTAATCACTACCAGGGGTGATCCCTGAACAGAGCCAGGAATAAGCTCTGAGCAGCATCAGTTGTGGCTCCAAAATTAGAAACAAATAAACAAAAAAAAATTAAGTTCAAAAATTGGAAAGTTGAAATTACACTTTGTATGTACTTTCTAGCCCAAAACAATAAATAAAGTCCAGATTCTAGAGCAGTGGATGTTAACTTTCCTAATTATGTGAGTAATAGGTAACTTTCTAAGGACAGGAACAATGGCTCAATATGAACACTAAGTGCAAAGACTAGAGATGCTTCTGTGTGTATGTATGTGTGTGAGAGAACTAGCATGTCATAACCAAAAGGAAGCTCAAGTGCACACACAAATTTTTTAAGATCACACGCAGTGTCCTGTGTTCCAGAGACTCCATAGCACAAATAAGAGCACTAACTGGAGCTTACAAGATTTCACTCTGACTAATGCACCTTCCGCCCTGAGCCCCCATTAATTTATTCATAAGATGATAATAACACTTCCTAGTCCAACTTGTAACTAAAGAAGCAAGGGAATAACAGTACCCACTTCTACACTTCTTATAACCCAGGCAATGTTGTAAACTCAGTGTACACCTTCCCTCATGGAACCTTGCAAGAACCATAGGAGACAAAATATCTCCCTTTACAAAGGAGAACAGATTCAGAGGGATTTGTTCCGAGAGTTACCACATGGTGGGTTCTTACCAGTAGCTTTACTGTCACAAAGCTGTGTTTCATGTTCACTCTCTCATTGGACCTTCAAATGGTACCTGGTATATCAGCCAAGTGATAAATATCTGCTGTTTGAGTATTGAATCCTCACTGTGCAAAAAATTTCACTAAGACTTTTTTTAGATCAATGTGGACTATAAGTCTTTCACAGTTATATTTAAGATATGGAGTGAGAGTGAATTAGGGCCATTCCCACCACCATTGTTGACTTCCCTCCACCTTAGTTCCCAACATGCACCCCAATTCTCCCTCCTTTGCCCCCTGGACTGCTAGTGTAACAGGTCCCCTTTGTATATAGCTGTTGTAGATTGGGTATCTTGATTCTGTTATCATTGACTTTGGGTTTGGTGTTTAGGTCTGATCATTTTTTATTTCTGCTCAATGCTTATGAGACTACTTTGCCCCTGGTATCATCCACTTTTTCCCCCTTTTCTGTTTGTAGAAAAACATAGAAATCTGAGGGAGAACACGACAAGAATTCCCTTAAATTTAAAGGAGTAAGAAAGCTTTCCCAAAGCCAGAATATGGATCTCATAATTCTAGATTGTTATCTGTAGATTAGAGAAGAGATGGAAAGTTGAACCCCATCTTGAAGTGTTCAGGTTCTTCCCCTGACTCTAAGCTTGTAAAGGCCCATGGTGATGGTTGGGGATCATATAGGGTTCATATCAGGCCTTATAAGCCTTGTCCTATTCCTTTGGTTTTCAGGGCAGTACTTTTAACTTTGCTAAACAGTAATAGTTCCTAAGTCTATCTGCCTGAAATTAAAGGGAAAGAAGAGGGGCTGGAACATTGGTGCAACTGTAGAGCATTTGCCTTGCGTATGGCTGATCCAGGATAGACCTTGGTTTGACCCCCTGGCATCCCATATGGTCCCCTGAGCCAGGAGTAATTTCTGAGCGCATAGCCAGGAGTAACCTCTGAGTATCACCAGGTGTGGTCCCCACCCCCAAAAAAAAAACCTAAATAAATAAATGGAAAGAAGAAACAGAGGATGGAGGTAACATAACTCTAACATGTCTGAACACCTCCAGTAGCTCATTTGGAGCCTTCTGGGATGCACAGAGAATGTGATTCCATAATCTTTCCTTTCTTTGGCTCTGTCTTTTTTTCTATTCTCTTGATATTTGCCTTAGACCCCCAAATTATGGCTTTGCAACCTCCAATTTCTATTTCTGGCTAGCAGAAGAAAAAATATAGAAATCATACTTTGAACTACCCATCATTTAGCAAAGACTTCTTAAGGGTTCTTAAGTAATCAACCATTTGAGATTTAGGATTATGTTTGAGAAGGGGGTGGTAATGAGATGAGTGAAGAAGTCTGTGATCCACTTTAATATATCATTCTCATGGCTGCAAATAACAAAATAAAAAGTCCCCAAATCTTAAAAGAAAACTGGTTTTCAAATAAATAAATAAATAAATAAAATATCCTCTGAGTATTATACACTGACCTGTAATTAAACATTAATATTGAATTTAACACCTTTTCATGAATCATTCTTTTATTACTGAAAAATAAAAGGAGCTTGCAGCAACCTTTTTTTTTTTTAATTTAGAATGGAAGATTAATGGATATTTCTTCCAATCCGGTGGGCTAATTGTTGAATGCTGTCATTCTTGGTTTTTCAGAACCTTAAGGTGATAAAGCATGGATCAAAGCCAAAATTAAAAAGAAAAGCCCATTACCAAATACTAAACAGCTTCAATAACTTAGTGCCAATCTCTAAAGGACATGTGTGTCTTGTTATGACAAAGAATTATTCATAATGTGTGCTTAGCATATAGATGGCATCCTTTATTTGAAACAATAAAGGAGTCATCTTTACTAGCTGATGAAAATAAATAGGCCAGCAAAATTTAAAGGGATGGAAAAGAAAAAAAAAAAAAAAAGACTAACCAATAGGCCTCTATAATAATTGCTTGTCACCATAGTATCAAGTAGTTCATCCTTTTAGGAACTTGTTATGTGGCAAGCCCATTATGTTCTCTAGATGGGGGGAAAATGCAGTAATTCACAGCAAAGCAATGACAGGATTCTGCTGGTTTACCAAATAGTATTGACCAGACAGAATTATAGCTTGCAAACAAAGAATGATTCTGGATGTGAAATTCTTTTTGCTATCTTTGTGCCCAATCAGAATTCTTCTCATTTAAGGAAATATCGATAACCTTGAAAGAGATCAAAGAGAGACTGCCTATCCCCCACCCCTATGTTTGGCTGTGAGTGGGCTAGGACACAGTTGATTGCTGATTGCAACCTCAGTCATGGTTGGGAGGAAGCAGAGGAGCGGCTGTGCTGGAGTGCCCCTTGCTGGTCAAGCCTAAGAAAGTCTAGGTGGAGAGACAGCAAGAGTCTGGGTTTCACTGAAGGAGCAGGAGCCTTCGGCTCAGATCTATAATATCTGCAGCCAACTGAAGAACAGTTCTAAGGCTGAGATGATATATTGGGGAATTCACAGATCCTGTTAGAGAGGAAAAGGGTTGAGTATAAAGACAAACTACGTGCAAGTAAATACAAATAAATATCAGGCAAAATGCCTTCGAACTAAAAGTTTTCACAATAAAGCCAGGCAATAATTTTCTGATAATTTACGATGATGATACCATACTCTTCCTAGGCCCAAAACAAAAGTACCCATTGATTAAGCCTCTCAAATGATAAAGAAAGCAACACACACACACACACACGTGACAAGGAATTCTAAATTCAAATTAACTTCTATACACAATACAGATCTTTTTTCTGCTATATTTATGAGATCATTGGTAAGTACATTATAATTTTAATAAATGGATTGCA